>NW_015386463.1:322535-353261 GCF_001527695.2 Protobothrops mucrosquamatus
TCTGCGCCTGCGCTCTTCACACGCCTCCTGCAGGGCATGTTTGGTAAAGTTCCTGCATGCAGGCTGCCGCCAAGCAGAGGGAGTAGCACAGCTAAGGAAAAGGGTAAAAAAAAATGGCGGACGGCGTTGTTTGGCGACCCCTGTGAAATGGTCGTGCGACCCCAAATGGGGTCGCGACCCACAGGTTGAGAACCGCTGTCTTAGATAGTATATATACCTATATGACACATTGCCTCCTATATCAATAATATTCAGTTCTTAGAAAATATGAGTGCAAAATTCTACTTCTTTCACATCCTATTGTGAACTGTCCAAGCTCTGAAAAAACATGTAAACATAGTTTTAACATCTGGCCTGGGGATCCATTAGTGTAAGTACGGCAGCTGTTAGGGAAACTGACTGCTCTGTTCTGCAAATTAGGTTTTATGGTTTTAATGGCTTTATTGTTTCAATGTTTTTATTGTTATGTTTTTTATTATTTGAGGTACTGTTCTTTCTAAATTTTTCTCACTGCATAGTGTTACATATGTGAGATGGGCGGCTATCTAAATTTCCCAAATAAATAAATAAAAGCAGAATATTGAATTAAACAGATGTGTGATCTGATTGCATTATCTTGTAACTTATCTATGAGCACATAATATCTTCCAAAATTATTCATTTGAAACATGATGTCATAATTTTCCCTACTATCACAGGACCTCCACTACAATGGAGAATATACTGTCCATAATGCAGGATCAGATTACAAATAACATACCTACAGATCTATCAATCTGTGGTAATTCATCATTGTAACCCAAAACAGCAATGTACACCTAGCTAAAACCTGGGGAAAACAGTTACACCAGCTTTAAAGCTTTTTTTTTATAGAAAAACAGATGCATTAAACATCTTTAAAGCTTTTTTATAGTAAAGCAGATTCTTGATTATGATAATATAAAAATAATTTCAGTTATTAATTCAGTACTACCACCACTTATTCTGCTACCAATAACAATGTAGGCTTTGCTGACACACAAACAGAACAAGGGCAAAGACAGAATATTACATTTTGTGGCTTGATAAGTACATTACTAAATAATTCAAATCCTGTCTGCTACATATAGGGCTTTGATAAAGATTTCATTTTGCTTCTTTCTTTAGAGCCCTCAGATACTCATATAATCTATTGCTATTTCCAAGTTAAAAGAATAGATAAAAGATGTTTTCTACTATGTGCGATGAATTAATCTAAAATTATAGAATGTACAGATTGGAATAGAACTTGGAGGTCATCTAGTTCAACTCTCCCTGTAGTGCAGGAATCCATTTGTATAGCATATCCTGCAGATTACTATTCAACTTATTAAAGGAGCAAAGGAGAATTTGCAGCCTACTGAGCAGTTGGTTTCATTGTTGAATAGTAATTACCATTAAGATTCGGTTTTTCTGTCATATCCAACCAAAATCAATTTCTTTGTAAGATTATTATGTCTTGAAGAGCTTCAGAAACAATTCCTATCTTTAGACTTCCAGTTTGCCATCGGCGCCTCCGGACGCATGGAGGTGAACTCCGTCTTCAGTATCCGACTTCATCCCACTGGGGGATCCTGGAAAGGGTCAAAAGTTGCCCTGTAGGAGCAATGAGCGAGGAGAGGATCCTTGCTTGATCGTAGGAGGGCGGCAGCCCTCCCGCTTGATCTGGGGCAGCTCTCCAAACCGACAGGGGAAAGACTGGTCATAGCAATGTGGCTGCTGACAGCCAAAGTCAAAATTACTACTAAGCACCTTTAAAGCAACACGGATGAAACTGGTTGAGATCTGATCTTCTCTTTAAGACTCTAAATATCTTTCCTGCAAAAGCTGCCCTAAGTATTTTTCCCCCTGTGAAGAGAGAGGAAAAGGAATTCCTGCCCCACCCTCTAAGAACAGTGGCTACTGACTACCCAGGGGAAACAAAGCAATTATAAAAACAACTTTAATCTAATTGGATGCATATACTTTCGAAATTTGGGGACTAAAAAGTTTTCCTAAAAGTTTTCTTATTCCTATTTCTACTGGATACACTGATTTTTATCTAAAAAGAAAAGAAATAAACTTTGAAAAACTATTATTATAAAATGGGGGACTTAAAAAGTTTTAAACGGCACCCGTGACATCTTGTGGTAAAGTTTGGTATTACAACTTGTTATTGCCTAAAAGAGACTTGGCTTGAAGCCCAGACTTTAGATAAAACTCTTTCGATCTTGATACCACCTGTGAGAAACTCAGCTGTAAAGAGAACTTCTGGGCAGCATAACTGGCCTGCTTGAACTATGAATGTAAACCTTTACTGACTTTCAGAGTTATATATGAGAAATTGCTTTCCTATCTCTCTATTTGAGGAACATTGGTTATTATATGAGATGATGAAATACCTTGGACTATAAAATTTTACTTGACAAACGACTTCTACCATAAAGACTACCTATAAACACATGAAATAGAGGTCCCATACCTAGGTTATAAAATTATTTTTAATGTCTGATTTTAAAGTCCTCAACTTAACACATTATTAAGAGAATATGGATGAAGACCAGGAAAAGATCCTTTCCATGTTGAAAGCAATACATGAAACCACTCTTTCAGCTTGTGACAAAATAAGACCCAACATAAAAGAACAAGATGCCAGCTTAGATACACAAACCCAAATCTTGACTACAACCAAAGGATTAACAACGCAGGAGATAACAGAAGAAGTGGAACAATCAAATATTAAGACAGAGAACTCAATTGACCAACAAATACAGTTAATGGAAAATCCAGAACAGGGAGTGACAACACTGAAAATGGAAAAGACTTTCTATATAAATCAGAAGAAATTTGAGAAAGAAGAACAGATTGAATGGAAGATAAACATATCAGGACAATCATGGGGAATTGGAATAATAGGGAGATGATTTAATGAATACAAATGGGCTAGCCTTCCAAAAAAATGGCAACTAAATGGTTTCTCTTATTTCAAATAATATATATATAATATATATATATAATCCACCTTACATATTATAATTAACTCAAATTTTCTTATCATCTTTATTTGAATCTCGGAGAGGTTTTTGTTGGATGCTTTGCTTTGCTTTGAAAGGAACGTTTTCACATGATGGTGAATATAGAGTAGGTATGTTTTTACATTAAAACTCATTTTTGATTACGAAGTGCCAAGAATGGAATTCATGTTTGGATTTCACTATATATTATAATAGATTTATATCTTGCCTTTATTTCATATAGGTCCAGCTGGTGTACACAATGCTTCCACCTCCTATTTCCCCCACAACAATAATCCCATGAGATGAGTTGGACTGGAGCAATACTTCAGCTGCCTTTTATGCCTTCACAATCTTCCACTTTCTAGTCCAGCTCTTATGTACTCCATCAAACTGGCTCTCACAATTTAGCACTGGTCTAATATTATTTTAAATTTAGGATCCCTGAAAAATTTCTGCTCTAGCAAAATATTTGGTAATGCATGCCTGTGCAACATGTGAGCTGGGATGTGAGAAATATGATTAGTTCAAAGTGCAGTGCTACTGAATTCTAAAGCTGCAAATCAAAGGGAATAAAACAATTTCTGACAGAGAGGATGAAAAGATAGATTTGCTATTATCCTTCTCCCATTAAAAAAAACCCAGACGATATCAACTCCATTACAAGAGAAATGGAGAACACAGCTGTTAGGTACCCAGGAGAAATGAAGCTGGATAACCTCCAGGAAAAGCATCAGATTTCCTTTATCTGTCTAACTTGCAGGCAGCAGTTCCAACTATCAAGGAAACTGTGAATGCTGCAGCAGGTGTGTTAGTATGAATATGAAAAGCAAAATGAAAAATCTTCCTTTTCTCTTTCAGATTAGTACATTTCAGCTTTAATCACAGAGAGAAGTGTCTGTGTCTTGACTGGGTGCCATTCAAAAATGATTTGAAGGAAATGCTTTGGACCTTGTGAGTGCAACACTCCTCTGCTATTCATTAAAGTAGCCTAACTTTTTTTTCAGGTTTCTATGTAAGCCTGAAAGAAAGGCACCACTGCTTCAGGAAATCCACTCATTAAAGTTAACATGAAGCAGCCACATCTTTTCCTATGACTGTGTGATGTGTTTGGTGTTAAGAAGTTGGAGGCACACATGAAGAAACAAATTTCAGCCTTCAAATCTGAAATGCTATGTAGCCTTTCAGACACCCTTATCTCATCATTGAGGACCTGCAGCCAATATTACTATCAGAAAAGGTATTTGGCCATATATTTACACTGCATTCAGTGTTGTGGTTTCCATGAAGCCTGGGAGTTCATGATAGCAATAGCACTTAGACTTATATACCACTTCACAGTGCTTTACAGCCCTCTCTAAGCAGTTTACAGAGTCAGCATCTTGCCCCTAACAATCTGGGTCCTCATTTTACCGACCTCGGAAGGTAGGACGGCTGAGTAAACCTTGAGCCGGTGAGACTCAAACTGCCAAACTGCTGGCAGCCAGGAGTCAGCAGAAGTAGCCTGCAGTACTGCATTCTAATCACTGTGCCATCAGGGCTCTAATGATATCTAAGTTTTCAGTAAATAAGAAATAAGTTTGTCATTATATAGGGAAGACTGTTTGTCAAAGATCTATAATGCCACAATGAAATAACTTTAACTCAGGATGTTGTACTTACAGTATATCTTGTATTTTGTCTAAAAACAGGCTCATCATAGTAACAAAATGATACTTCTCAATTCATGACTACAGAAGGCTTGGGAGCATCACTTTGATATAGAAATGAAGTGAGAATCCCAAGAAAGGCTACTGAAATAGGTAAGTAGAAACAAATACTATTCTCTTCTGAAAAAAAAAATACATTAAGGAGCAAAAAACAAAATCTCAAATGATCCTATGATCCGCTACAAGGGGGCTTGTGTCTTTTCTTAATGCAAAGTTTCCTTGAAAGAGTAGCTTTTACTTCAGCAACATTTTTTCTAGGCACAGCAGTGGACATTTGGCTACCTCTGCCACCATTTATGGTTCTCTTATTTCCCCCTTTAATTACCATATTCAGGCTTACCCAACATACTCCCACACAGAGAGATCAGGTCTTTTTTGTGAAAATGGGAATAATTATATTTTATTTGAGAATAAAACAACAACGAGACAAATTTGCATGTGCCTTTTGACAATAGATTTGTTCAGAATCCTCTTATTCAATATTGCCCAAATCAAAGTCATGTTGTTTATTTTTGAATGTGCGAATAGAAGTAATAAATTATAACTATATCAAATTTAATGGAATAGATATTATGCACATGCACAAGTATATGTATCCACTTGCATTTTGTTTTGCCACAAAAGACTGCCCTGACATATATAAAGAACTGTGGACTTAGTATGCAAAGAGTAGAGCAAAAAGCCAGTGAAAAGAATATCTCATACTTGCGTAAAAACTCTAGATTAATAAGATGCATTTGTTCAATCTCTAGCTTTGAACTTGTTTTATATTAAAGATTGTCCAATCCTAGTCCTGATGGTTAAAGTTTATTTCATTGTTTAAGAACTGAATGTCTTTATTTCTTTGGTGTGTATTCTACTACATGTATGTGTTTTGCTGTCATGGTTCATTGCACAGAAAGCCATATGTTTAGACTGATTTGGTTATTATTATTATTTTAATGCAGTAAAACTTGAATTACAAATATTATGACTTAGTTGATATGAATGAAAAAATAGATTTCTTCATCATGAAGGTAATAACTGTAAGCTTAAAAAGACCATGACAAAAAAAAAGCAAACAATTTTTTTCCTCCAGAATATGCTTCCTTATCCAGGCATACTATATGACCACTATGCCAACAGGGACATAGACACCAGTTATACTAATATGACAGACAAGTAAAGAGATGTGCCCAGAAACTCTAATTTTTTTACAGAAAAACAGTGAAAATACCAGTGTTATTAAGAGATAAGTGAGTGGCACAAAGAACAAGAGGACTAGGAAAGTCTTATTGGCTTGGTTCACAGGTCAAATATGTGTCTTAAGCTAAAGCTGGATGAAATCAAGACCTGCTTTAGGGAAGGTTTTAAGGAATGAAATAAATAGCTTAAGGCTCTGCAAATTCCTAAAAATGTAAAGCATAGGTAAAAGCCTTAGTTTCATCCAATTTGGGGAGCTTTGCCAACTGCAAAATGGATGGCAACCTCATGCAGTCTGCAACAAAAATGTTACACTTATGGATAAGAAAGATGAACCAACATTCGCAATACATGAGCCAATGTTCACATTAGATGCCCAAATAATTCGAATTGTCCTTAATTAGTAAAAAAAATTGGATGGAACTAAATTGTCCATCCATAGAAGAATGCATCCTTTAAATGATTAAATAAGGAATTACTTTTTTTAAATTATCAAAACATCTGAGAAGAGCTATATAGGCTTGTACAAAGCATTCTGTTTTAATCTTGGTGTCATGGTAGATTCCTGGTTCAGAACTTGTGAATATCTCAATATTTAAAACATACTAACAAAAGCATATTTTATAGATAAACAAGAGACTCACATCCTTGCCAACCAGGTCCTCTTGATTTTCTACGATTCCCCAGGGAGCTATTCCAATAGTGCATATCTTTCCTCTAGATTTTGAAGCATGGTCTTTCAGTGCATCCCCAACATGCCGAATAACTCCTGAAAAAGAAATGCTAGAATATGATAGGATGACATTAATATCTGCTATAAAAATGCCTGTAAGTTAAATTTTGAGATGTGAAAATGAAAACATTATGAATCAACAATAGATTAAGAAATTGCATTAAGATTTAAAATTAAGGTGAGAAAGTCAGCCAGTATATAGTTCATGATTTTATGGAAAAAAACGTTGGACATAAATAGAAAAAGTATAAGTTTACTTAGAGCTTTGCTCTATCGCCTTAAATCACATTTTGATTTAACCTTGTTGAAAAAAACAAGGAAAATGAAGCATTAATCTTGCAGATAAGTGACAAAAGAATTCACGATCATAGCTAATTCATTACATGCATTCTTGCCTTTTTTTTCTAATCTTAAGTAGAGATACAGAATTTGTGGTGATCTTGATGTTTTAGGACTGCAACCCTCAGCAGTCTCAGCAGTATGGCAATGGTGAGATATGCTGAAAACTGTAGTTCAGCATCACTTGGATCACAGACTTGGTCCCTGACTTAGGATTAGGTCTTTTGTCTTTTTGATTTATACAGTAGAATGGCTTCCATTAGCCAAGCTAATTTAGATTGTACAATTTTTGACTGGTGGATGTTGGAGTTAAGCTAAGAGGATACTGGAAGAATAATCATATTAATTTCTACACTGAGTTGCAATATAAAGTGTCCATATATGTAAGGGACACGAAATGAATGATGGCTATCAATACCTTATGAAGATCCTTCCATTTCTGTGTACTGTAAATATGAGGCACACATGAAGATTTTAAATGCATACTCTCCGTGCAGATAACAGAAATATTAATTTTTCTCATCCCTGAGTTCTACCTGTCCAATCCATTACTGTGAAGTTGAATTGTCAAAAATAAAAATAAACATAAAAGGGTGGAGTAGCATGGCCCAATGTTTACCTGCCTGTCTGCCAGTTCTATATCTCTGTAGTCTGTTCAATACACTGATGTTAATTTCAATTTAGGAAGTCACTTTTAATAAATTATTTCCATCCTCTGGAGTTGCATTAAACCATCATCAGTGTCATGGCTTTTTGCTCTTTGTCCACGGTTATTGTCTTTGCTGCTGTTTTAACAAGCAGCAAAGCAAGCATCGGGCAATTGGCAGGCAAGCAAGCCACAGGCATTTAACCCTCTTCTCCCCTCCAGAGCAGTATCCTGACAAATATTGTTAATGGACCTTTCCTTCCAATGAGAATAACAACAAGGGTGGGGTGGAGGTTATGATCATGTCATTAAGAGATGACTTTATTTTTTCCCCACTTCCTGCTTGGAATTCTATTTTGGTTATCTACATTTTCATAAAAGATATGCATGCTAAATGAAAATGCATATTTAACGTAATGTTTATAAAAAAGAAGGGAAGGAATGTGCAGTGATATATTTCTTTGACAAGCCTTCTGAGATATACTTGCTCCAGTGATTTTTCCCTTGACCGTTTTTATTACCTGTATTTACTCCGCCTGTAAATATCCATGCTCCAGTTGTCATAGCAGCTTTAATGAGGCCTTTCCCAAATACTTGTTTGAGTTTTGGTTGCAGTTCAAAATTCTGGAGACCTCCATGTACTGAGATGAGGAGTTTCGGTAGTTCAAGCTGCCATTCCTTGGTCATCAGGTGTAGAAGAAGATCAGGTTTTGTGTCAAAAGACACCCGCACATACTAGAGAGCAAGGAACATTGATTGAAAATGAAAAAAAAGTTAAGTTGTAATAAGCATATTGATTCTGTAAGTTGAAAAGATAAGAATATTACGTACGTTCATCATCTTGAGTTAATCAAATATTAAAAAGAAAAAAAAGTTGGGATCAAAATCTAATAATGACAACATTTAGCTAAATGGAAATTCTATCATGGGGTTCTTGGTTTTTTTGTATTAAAGTAATACAAGTCCATGAAATTGTTGTATGTCCTCCATGGTTATAAGATAAAATAACAGTTTACAACTAGTTACAAACATGTGTATGTAAAGTAGCTAGCACTGAACCAGAAGATTTTGTTTCATTTCAAGGTTCATTTACACGTCATGTTTAATTAAAAATGGTTGTGAAGAATATGCCACATCAGTACTTGGGGTATTGAGCCTTTGGATCAGCTTATGAGAAAATAGTTTCCCATCATCTGTCCTTACCAATGATTCATTAATTTAACTCTAAATTAATTATTTTAATCTGTAGCAATGCTGATGGTTTGCAAATGCTAACATAGAATGCATTTATTTATTATCCCTCTTTATTATTTTTTTATAAATAACTCAAGGTGGCCAATATACACAATATTACTTCTTCTTGCTATTTTCCTCACAACACAACACTATGAGGTTGGTTGGACTGAGAGAGAGTGACTGACCCAAGGTCACGTAGCTGGCTTTCATGGCTAAATTGGAATTAAACTCAATATACTGTTTTCAGAGCGAGCACCTTAACCACTGCACCAAACTGGAGGAGCTAGCAATGGAACATGGGCACTAATGCAGCATCTTCAGTTTATCTATTTCATAGTTAAATGTGAAGTGTAAACCTTGTCTTAGTATGAAAAGCCTATCAGCAAAAATAATTTGCCAGTAATGGGAAGAAATGTGTTGCAATTAAATGAGACAGGTTTTTTTTTTACCCAAGCGATATTTTATTAAATATTTACATAGCATAAGATCAAGAGAACCTTAAAATTGCTTGGAGGTGGGAGATACTTCCAATGTAATCTACTGAATCCCCTGCATAGATGTAGGACAAAAGGGGAGGAAGCTAACCACCAGACTGCAAGAACCCAAGTGAGTGGTCAGATGAGGAGACCCAAACTCCTTGGTAGCCTCACACTGCAATGGACAAGGACACACATTCAATTTTGCAGCTACTAAGATTGTTGGATGGGCAGGCACAAAAACAGCCAGGGAAGTGATTGATGCCTGGGAAACAGGCCTCTCGTCAGTCAACAGGAGTGCTGATTTATCACCAGCCTATCTTAGAAGATGAAGGTTGGGCAACACAAGCAAATGACAGCTAATGACTTAAAAGCCAGCCATCAACACACCCCAATCAACCTCTAAAAAGCCACATACAACAAGCACTATAAATACCACACACAAAACAGCCCACACTCTGCCAGAGAGAAGCTCTCTGAAGATGGGGTCCAGCAGGAGTCCGAAAGCTCGGAAGACTAAACCTCTGCTCCTGGTGACCGAATCAGATTGGATCCTGCAACATTATCCTGGGACATGTATATGCACCTTCATTTGTGAAAGTCTTAAAACTTACTCAGCATGCTGATTACCATTTTGAATAGATAATTTCCAAACAGCAGTAATATAATGAATTACCAACTTTCCAAGATCGTGAGATACATAGAATAGGTTACGAGTTGTTTTAAGAAAATTACTGCTACCTTTATACAGGGAAACTGTCTCTATCTCCATGGTAGTAATCATCCCAAAGAAAGAAAAATGGATTATGTAAGCCAAGGTCCATTCATGTAAGGACAAAGGCAATAAATCTGTACAACTTATTTGACAAAGCATTTCATGTGGAAGCAAAACAGCTTCCTGAATTTGCCTCTTGAACAGGCTATACAAGCTATTGGATCCTCCCTAAACATTGGTGTGACTGTTTCGAGGCTCTCTCTAGTCTTCTGATGTATGTATGTGTGTGTATGTGTATGCGTGTATGTATGAATACTCAGATGCTGCTTCCCTCAAATGATCTGCATATGCCTCTAAACCCAATTGTTATTATCTCTTTAAGAAGTTGTCATTTAATGATATTTTGAGCTTGTCTTAGTCTTTTAACTACCATTTATTGAATCAAGACAACTTCAAACATGGATTTAGGAAGCTTTTAGATTTTTACTGTGAGGCTATAGTAAATTATATTAGAAGTTAAGCTGAAGGAAAAGGTATGAGAAGTGGGAAGGATATGAATTTAAGGTCAACAAATTTAACAATAAACAATAATTTCTCATTACTCTAAACACCATAATTATCTTTCAGATTCTCTCATTTAACACAAAATAATGGAATTTGACATTTTTGGGACTAGCATTTAGTTTACATTGCTTCTACAATAAAACAAATTACACAGTTGAAATATATGCCAGAACATTATTTGCCTTCCATTTACAATTATATAATCTGTAGCATAGCATAAAAACTGGTCTGGCAATATCCATACCAAAGAAACCCACAAAGTTTGGTAGCACCATTAATCCTTAAGAACAATGAACATAGTGTGACACCAAAAGCACAGGTGCTTCTGGGGCATGGAAGAAAGGCAAGAAAATGTAAGCAACAAAACATATATTATGGCGCCAAGCCTACAATATACATAACTGTTGGAATGCATGTACCCAAGTCTGAGTCTGGCACTATAATGACATTGCACATGTCATCATTCTTACATAATCCCAGTTTGCTGCAGATGCCTGTAGCAGCATGTTTGCTAAATTTTATGTAAATGGATCAATGCATCCTTGATTATTTATATAGCCGTCCATCTTTTAATCAACTTTGAACAACTCCCAATCAAAAATTAAAAGATATATAAAATTATATTAAAGCTATAAAGCTCAACCAATTAAAACATTAAAAACAACAAAACATGGTGCCAAATCAGTTCTATTATGGGATTATCTAGCCTTCTCCCAATACTTGGAGGAAAAGACAGGTCTTCAAAGCCTTATGGTGGACACTTGCCAAACTTCAGGGGAGCATAGTGTTTCATAAGGGAGGGGCTGCCATGGAAAAGGCATATTTCCTAGCTCCCATCAGATGGCAGTATTTAGGGGAAGGCACTAAGAGCATGCCCACCCTATCTGACTTGGTAGGACATATGTCTTTAGGGAAAGGTAGTCCTGAAGATAACCTGGCCCTGTGCCATATAGAGAGAGTGATGATCATCACCTTGAATTGTACCTAGAAAGTGCAGCTGGCGCAACAGAGATGTTATATGGGCAAACCTATGGGCCCCCATTACTATGTGCACTACTGCACTCTGGAGAAGTTGAAGTTTCTGTGTGGTCATCAAGGGCAGCTCCACTATACCATACTTATTCTACACTGTTACATTGTAATAATAAATTCATAAATCTTTCTCTCTCTTCTCTGTCTTCATATATGTATGTTGTAGAATAAGCAAACTAATACAGCTGGTAAAATAAATGAAATTACAACTTTTCAGAAAGGGTAACCTGAAAGTTTCTCCAATCACATATATCCTATTTTAAATTTACATTGGTCTGAAAAAGTTATTCATATTTTGCTTGGTAATTAGACAAGGACAAATCCTTTCTTCTTTAGTAAATGCAGTATACCGCACTGCAATAAGAAGTTTGTCCTTTTATACTGTATTAAATAAATACAGTTTTAAGAAATACAGTTTTTATTACATGGTTTTCTGCTGCAGAGATCTCTTCTCCTTTTAGCAAAACTGACAAAATCTAGTAAGAATCTATTGCCAATAAAATTTTATTTTTTGCTGACTCCAAGATCACATTAATTTCCATCTCGGGACAAAGTTCATTTCAAAATGTTATATATAATATAAAACACCTTCAGATTTTTAATAAGGAGAGAAATGCATTCATGGTAAAATGTAGCAATTGAATTTGGGCTTGGCTTTATAATTATAGAAAATGTTTGAAGTGCAGAAAGTAAAGATCAGAAACCCAGAAATGTTGCTGAAAATACCAAATACATTCTGATAAATCTTCATTCCTAGTTATAACCATTCTCAATACACTCTTATTCTACACTATCACTGAATTTCCATTTTTACAGTTGAAAACCAAAAACTGCTGTCTGTATGACAGTTGAGCACTGGTTCATCTTTGTTCATAATGTCTGCAGTGAGTATTAGTAGCTTCCCATTGTTTCAGACATGTACTTTTAGCTGTCTGAGGCAATACCAAGAAGAAAACCCACATTTTTTACCTCAAAACATGTGGATGTTGTGTCATATGTCTTGCCCACAGATTTTCTGCCCATTGCTTGTTTCTTCCAATTCTGTTTTATGTATATGTACATTTATGTTTATGTAAATGTCATTGATTTTCTTAGACCAGTGGTCTTCAAACTTGAGATGCCTGAGGAACCTTTCTCAATGTGAAAAATCAGTGTGTAACACATTAATAGATACGTTTCTTCACAAACGACTCTCTTGTAAATGAAACAAAGGAATGAAGATTTTAAATTTTTTGCTGAAATCATAACAATCCTTAGAATAAATTGTCATATATAACCCCTGGATGATTCTCATGGAGCTCTAGGGAACATAGTTTGAATATGGTAATCTTTAATAATAACCTCCTTGGGAGCAAAGGTCTAAGTTACCAATGGATTTCTGTAATATACAGATTTCTCTATACAGTATAAGAAATAATTATAATGGTCCTTATATGGCAGCCTAGACAGATATATTTCTTGCTAGAAAATAACACACACACACCCATATAACAGATAGAGTAAGAAATCAATTTGGACATTAATTTTTTTTAATTACCATGGCTTTATTTGAGTGACCACCTCCTTGAAACTCAATTGTTCCAAAGGCATCAGTGGGGCTGAGTTGTGTGTGCTTGCCGACTGACCACTTCTCTGACTGGATGTCATTTCGAGCGAGGCGGCTTTCGTTTTTCTCATTCTGAATAATGGAGATACTTGGAGTAAGTCCCACATGTTGACCTATTAGGCGCCCACAGCAACACCTAGGGCATTAAGCAAAAACTACTTAAAATTTTGTTATAATAAAGCAAAAGATTAAAGTTACGAGAAGTCTTGCATAAAATAAGTAATAATTTTATCAATAGAATGAGATACAGATCACTAAGCCAGTTGTAATGTTGTACAAAACTTAGTACTTATGCAAAAAGTTTTCATAGTATAATAGTCTGTTTCCTCTCACACACATACACAAAATAGGAAAAAAACAAGCAAAAAACTTTGTTAAGCTTTACTTTATTTTCACAGAGAAAATAAGATTATAACAGTGACTGGCACAGCTGTGGACTAATTCTGATGCAAGTGAATACATTTAGAATACATCATCCATATATTTAAAACATATTTTATTCATTGTTCTCTCAGAATCCAGAGGCCAAATTAAAAGATTGTATTTTGCAACTATTACTATCTATTTACATAAAGTATTGTAAAAAAGCAGCTATGAGAGCCAATTTGGGCTAGAGATTAAAATACCAGGCTAGAAATTGGAAGACTGTGAGTTCAAGTCCTGCCTTAGCGATAAAATCCATCTTTCAAGTCAGTCGCTCTCAGTTAAATGTAGAAGGCGGGGTCCAGTAAAATGGAAATCACCGCAGGAAAAAAAAAATTTCTCCCTGACATGCCTTCCAAAGCTTCTCCAAAAGTTGAAAGGCCACGTGGAATGCCATTGGCTACACATGGAAATACAGAGGAAAAGAACAGTCCTATGACAAAAAGGTGATCTTGGAAATGATCCATTCCTCTTTCTTTTAATTTTTTTTCATAAAGCAGCTGCCATATCTCTAACCTGAGGTACTGGAGGAGATAAAAAATGAATCAATGTACATTCTAAGTACAGAGTATATTTAAAGTAGTTGTTGTTTATTGTTAAAATAAAGATTTTTTTCCCTGTAGCATATTCAAAGCCTTAACTTTTTATACATTACAGCATGCTTACTTTCATATTCAATGCAAATTAAGTAACTAAATATAGCACTCTTACCTATGGGGGTCTTTGGTGCTGGGTATGATATGGACACATTCCCTTTTGTAAAATGCTCTCTCTATCCATGACTTCTGAGCCTGAAAAGAAACAAGATGAATTTTGAAAAAAAGCTATTATTAAATTTTAAAGAGCCATGAAGTATTTTAACAGATGCCCTGCAGCAGCAGAGCTCAGGGCGGATGTTATGCTCTAATGCACACCAGTGCATTCCTTCCAGATGATAGGCTGCACACTCTATTAATATTAATGCCACACAATCTATAAAATATGGTTAATGGAAACAAATGATAAATCAACATTCTCCAAATGATAAGAAAGGCCTTGATATTGTGTTATTTTTCTTTTATGAATTATCTTTTTTTAAAAAAAAAATCTGTTGTGCATAGTGGAATATTGAATATTTTTGCCCTTTAAAACAACTCAAGGGCATCAGAGGACCTTTATATTTTCTACATTCTGACATATAAGTTTTAGACTGGAGCCTGGGAGTATAATTCATATAATTCATCACACAATTCGTATGGAAAGCACTTGGGAAAAAAAGGAACACAGTTGCAGCAAAGAATGTTAAATAATTAAGAAGAACACACAGAAATGTAGGCATATAAAGTTGCATGAGGTTGAATTCTGGTGGGGAGATATTATCAGCAAGCATTGCCAGGAGCTTAAAGTTCAAAAAAAAATTTCCCTCCAGATGCACAACAATTATATATTCACACCTGTAAAGATAAATCTAGAGTAGGCACGTATTTCTATTACAAATTTTAAAGCATTCTATATTAAAGGTTAATTAAATGTCAGTATCAACTTTGGCTGATCAGAAAGAAAAAAGGTTGGTAGAATGGAAACTCCACACACTATGTAACACAACATTATCTTTATCTAATTCAATCTGCTGTTTTCTACATTATATTCAGTTTTAATAAAAGGCAGAAGAGCTTAGGCCAGTGGTGGCGAACCTATGGCATGAGTGCCAGAGGCGGCACTTGGAGCCCTCTCTGTGGGCACACGTGCTGTCGTCCCCGCCTCTCCCCACGGCCCCCTCCACACCAGCAGCCCCCCCGGAGGAGAGCCACCCCCAGGCATGGCCAAGGACATGGCAGCCGGGCAGTGGGGACATGACTCTGCCCTTGCGCCCTGTCGCAAACTGATGATGCTGTGGGGCACGGGTCAAGGGCATGGCCGCCATGGCACTAATGGGCCACCTGGGTGATCTGTGGCGGGCCATGAAGGTGGCGGGTGGCCCTGCAGGTGGGTGGGGGTGGGGCAGGGATGGAGCAGAGGTGGGGCGGTGTGGGGGTGGGGCTGTTTTGGGGCACTCGGTGTCTAAAAGGTTCGCCATCACTGGCTTAGGCAAAGAGGTCTGATTTCCCTCCTTCCCCTCCACAAGCTTCAGAGCAGATTTGGAAGAACAGTGGAGGAATTCACAGGAAAAAGATGGTATGGATGGACCAGTATGCTGATGGAACATAGGTGTCTACAAGACAGACATGTGATTAAAATACTTTGTGACATTACAATGCAAACCATGTCACTTATGTATCACATTCATCACTGGGATGTTAAAGGTGTGGGCTTTGCTCATGATGCCACAGTACATGTTATCTCATTTTTCCATCACCGTGACTATATAGGATCGCTCATGTGATAGAAGAACATCAAAATATAATAAATATATATTTCTCATTAATCACATTGTTAAAATCATTGGATATAAGAAATGACACAATAGATAATTGTTCATATAGCAGAAGTACAGGGAATCTACTGAGCCTGAAAGGAAGCAATAAACCAAACCAAACGCACATATACACATGTGCACGCACACACACAGACACACACACAGAAAGAGAAAGAGAGACCTATCTGGCATAAAATCATTTTCACTTTATACTCTGAGTAGAATCTGTTATCATCCCTCAGGCTACACTGATGAGAAATGCAAAAACAATAAAATACATGCATAATTTTAGTTTCTGTTTATACAAAGCCCTCATTTGAAAAAGAAGAAATTATGACTAGATTTTAACACTCAAGCCATGAATGGAAATTATTACTTTTTAAGGCTTAGGAAGTTGTTTTAACAAATGTTCAAAACAACTTATTGATATTTAAACTGTATTAATATATAATGTTATTCAAATATAAAATATATTTGGCCATATAAACCAATTTAAAAATAAACTTTGGTCATAGGCCACTTACAGAATATAGATATGGGAAACATTGACAGTAGGATAGCATATATGTTTAATAAATATAACCATAAGATTTACAATGTAAGACTGGCGGAAACTTAATAATTCAGATTCTAACCAAAGATTTAAGAATTATTAAGGTTGTGTTCAAGAATATAGGCAATTCCAAGCAGGGTAGATTTTTGTAAAATTAGAATATTGGACACATACTGAACCTGGAAATATTTATGTGCATTGATTTTATAATCACCCCTTTCTTCTTTCAGATTTTAGCCTTATTTCCTTTTAACTTTGATAGAGCCTACAGAGTTCTGGATATTTTCCATTACCGTACTTCTTATATTTTAACTTGAGGTTGGACACAGGGGTCTAGTACTTTTAGTGCATTTTAACTTTGATCTGGTAAAGAAAATGGATCCAATTTTTTTTTACTGTTTTAACGCTATGTGATGAAATTGGATGCAAAAAAATCATCCTTAGGTAGAACATTTATTTAGAGATCAAGCAAAACATTTAATAGCCCATTTTTATTGTTAGCAGATATTTAAATAATGCAAACTGTTTTAAAACTAATTTTAATAAAGATGAAATATGACTTGATTAATCAAGTTGCATCCCTTTGTGTATTACAATATAAACAACTGAAACCATTGATTTCTTAAATTTAGGTGCTTTCCCTAGATAGACATCAGAAACTGAGTAGGAAAAAACAGTTCAATGATTCACTTTTTTAATGCTACTCTTTAAATTCTTGTTTTATTCAACTTCATTTGCTTACTTATTTAGTTAACCTTTGGTTGATTAGAGTCTTGAAAATAAAGAATAAAATTATTGTTATGTACAGGTGTTCTTAAAAGGTAACTTGAATTCACTTTTTGGAATATGGAAAAAATATATCAAATGTAAAACATTTTATAAAATCACCAGAAAAGCTAGCTGGTTAAACCAAACAATATCTATGTAATCATGCCTTCTACTTTAAGCATCATCTAGCAGGGAAGACATGAATTTAATGGTTTGGTAGGCAGTGTTCAACTACATCAGGTCAAAAGAACAATAGTTATGACATTAACAAAAAAATTATTACATTATTATATGTGCTCCAATTTCCATGAAACATTAATGACAATCAGAAAAAATAATGAAAATATTTTAACCTTCAATTGTAAAGTGCGAAAAATATATCTTACATTTTACAACAATGTAAAATAACCTTCCTAGATTTAAAATGTTTATCACTATTTAGTTTGCCTCAGATTCGCTGCCAATAGCTTATTACTTATTAATATTTTTCTATACAATTGTAAAAGAAAATACTCTGCCCTCTTAACTGATTTATTACTGTACAAAAGACGAATCGCAAGAAAGAGAAATGGCGCAAAACATTGCTATTTAGTTTAAATCACCAAAACTGAAGACATGAAAATAAACCGCCTTGCACGTCCAAGTCTTTTTTTATAATTTAATCTTCGTACATTTTAGTTTTTATTATTTTAGCTTTAATTAATAAAACACAATGTTATATTAAACGTTGTATCATTTGAGTGAATATGGTTTCAACATTATTTTGTTATTAAGACTAACAACAACAATAACAAAACCACAATGATAATATTTACCTTTTGTTCCACATTGAGTCTGTCTCGTGCTCTCTCTGATCTATTTGTGCTGTCTAAATTTCACTGTGGCTGGTCATTCTACTAATACTAATGCCCCATGACTGCCCACCAGACAGGTTTTTCATTCCAGTTTTGACCATGAGATGTTAAAGTAAGCAATGAACTTGCGCCCATTAGCTACTTGGAATGTCCTGTTATGGGATTAGCCTCATTAAAAGCTCAACAGAGATTCACTCATAGCTTCCAAATACTGCCTAAATTTGAAGAACTAATCTGGTGCCAAAAAAAACCCGTAACCAATAAACAAAAGATAGCCGGAGATTTTGGATTTAACTGGCACAAGCCCTGACAAGCTAATTGGATGGATTTTCTTCTTTCTCTCTTTTTTCATTTCCACAAAAGGTCTTGTGCAATTGCGATATGGTGTTCTGAGTTCTGAAAGTTCAACTCAGAAAAACAAATCCTTCAAAAGAAACAGTGTATTAAACTGGAAAGGATCTGAAAGTACACGGGATATTTATAATCTTCCAAGAATGAAGATTAAAGTGTGCTTGGTTGACAACTGCTGGGAATCTTATGAACTAAAATCTATATTATAGTTCATTAACAAGAGTGTTTGCCAAAAGAAATGGAATTTGCAACTGCCTTTCAGCAGTCTTTAAATACAGTAAAGTGCATTTTTCAGAAATAAATTAAAATGTGAAACTCTTAATTTACAGAAACACATAGGTAAATTAAAATTTAGGGACTGGTTTTCTTGGATTCTCACAAGAGCAAAGTAAGTCATGAAATAATAAAGGTAGACAATGACAAATTTTAAAAAAAACTTATAGAGAAAAACTATCACTTCTATGCGGCATTTTGGGATTTTTGTACAAGAAAGATTATTCTGTACTTATTCAAAGGTTACCCTCACACTTTGCAGATACTTCCTACTGATTGCAGTCTTTTGTACTAAATTTTATATTTTTCCAAGACTTGTATTTCTCCAGAGTAGCTCTTGGGGATAGAAGAGAAAAGAATGCTCTTTGCACACCTTCATTCTCAGATAAAAAAGCATTTTGCTTCTCTTTTCAGGGAACTTCTCCAAAGATTTTGGAAATGACTTGTATTCATACTTATTTAAAACAAAAGAATCTATGATACTGTTATGTTAAAACAACATGTCTCGAATAAATTCATACTTGAGATTTTACAATGTTTTCAAGGAATAGGAATGGATGTCTTCAGACAGTGACTTCATTTTTAAGATTATCAATGTACATAAGAAATAGAACAAAACTGGGGTGCCAAACTTTGCAAAGAGGGTAGTGAAATTACAGGCTTAAGGCTTTGGGGTTGTCCTTTTTTTCAGATGGGATTCAGTACTTTGTATTTCTTTTTGTAAGGAACGCTGCTGATAACATAATTTCACACTTAGTAGTTTAAAATAAATCATGCCACATGTTTTAAGAAGAAATGCAGTATTCTGAATCTTTTTTTCTTCATTGTTCAATTGATTTAAAGCAGCTTTGCCTATTTTGCCTCACCACAACCTTGTAAAGTAGACTGAGTTGAAGACAAGAGCTATAAGCTATGTAGAGTTTGGATTTAGCTCTCCCTGCATTGGCTAGGAAAAGTTACAAATAATTCTCGATTTATGCCCACAATTGATACCATACATTTAGTTGTAAGTCATTGTGGTCATAAATTCAGGCATCCACGTGACTGGACCAGTTTTTTCAACATTATATATATATATATAATATGAAGTAAAATAAGATGATCACCAGGATAAAATCATAAACATAAATGTTTACTATATAATAGTAAATATATATATATTCACTGAAGGATGTCTTAATCACAATGTTCCTCCTTGTTATTATATGAGATTAGTGTATGTGAGATAGCAAGGATACTGTGAATGGGTATATAGTTAACTAAGCACCAGAGGTTTAAATGTGACAATTGATTACATATATTGATTATATATATTCTATTAATATATATGCAGTATCTTAAAACTTGTTTTGCAGCTCCATTATAGCATGAACCCTAGGATAATTAGACATTTAAATATTTTGCAAGAAATTTAGTTCAGCTTCCTTTAAGATCATTGTAATGTATGTCACATACAATTCATTAATTAGATTAGACCATCCTTTATTATCTGGCAATGCATGAAAAAGTAAAGTTTGCTTGGTTTTGACTTGGAGCTTGATGAATGTGTATCAAAGCAGTCAGTGGCACTGGCATTCACTGAGGGGACACAAGTGACAAAATGGGTGTCATGATGTCCTAAATGTAAAAGATCATGACACCCATTTTGACACAAAGTTTGTTTGTTGAGGAAGCTCACAAACAGTGACAATGCCACAAAATGTTTAGGTCTCATAAAATGTTATCTGCTAATTTTGATTTCTAAAGATGTTATCAACCTTAGTGTCTATTTTCATTTCTAAGAAATACCTCCCATTTTCAGAAGGCTGTTTGTTTTTATACGTATAATATTAAAATTATTCACCAATGGATGGTAAAATAAATAAATTAAAATGAAATGAAATAATTAGAATCAGAAAGTGGCCTCTACATAATAGATATGTCATATCTATTATGACATATATGCCACGCTTTTCTGTAATTCCACAAAATACCACAAAACCTTGAATGTACTGGCTGTGACAATGAATTACTAGTGTTTATTTACCACGAAGACTAAATATGCAGGAGCTGCTTGATACAGAGTCAAACCCCTGGCTAATGCAGTGAATGAAAATGATCGGTAAGTCCCAGGCATCTGAACCTTGCAATTCTTTGTAATGTTTTAATATGGACTCTGTCACAGAACCATAGCCCCATACCCTTAGAACTGAAGGACAGGTTTGAATATACAACAGTAATTTTTATATTCAGCAGTGTTTAATTTCTAACTGCAGTTACCTGGCTGATCTAGATCAAAGAAATTAATTTGAATCATGGGGCACTAAGGAAGAAGCATTTCTATACCTAATAAAAGGAACAAGTTATTTCTTCATTCCTTTCTCTGTTCTTCTTTTCCATTTTGTCTCCAACAGGCGTTTGGCTTTACTTCCTACAGAGCAATATAATTGCACCTGAAAATAACGCAGCTCAAAACTGTAGGAGCAGAGCCAAACTGTATAATAAGCACAAACATATGTTTGTGCTGCCATTTCCACCAGTAATGTAACATTGCAGAGAATGGATTAATGTTTGCCAAAAAAAGTAAAGGTTCTTTATACTTTTCATAAGATGTATTGCTACAAGAATTGCAATTAAACCTTTATCTGTTCTCATAGCCTGCCAGCAAGAATAGTTGCCAATAGCTCTTTGAACACAATGAATATCAAAAACAATGAAGTATTTCATTATCACCATAGTGATACTTTATTTGATACTTTTTGAAGTACAATAATAAACAATTTAGGGAAAAACCCAAAGAAAGGTTCACAAGAGTCTATAATTTAGATAACCCTTTATACACTGATTATTCTTGAGGCTATAAATAGCCCAGAAACCTTCAAACTAGTAATTCAAAAATGTTAAATATTTTTATACTTATGACTAATTCATACTATCCTAATAGCTTCTGATTTAGAGGAATCATTTATTTTATGAATCATTTATTTTATGTCATTTATGATGAATGGACATCAAATATGTTTTTTCACTATGTTCTATGCATTTTCTATGTTCTGTGCTCAACTATTAACCTCCTTATCTAAGTTTTATGAAGTTTGGCTCACACTTTTATCCTCCTCTATGCCATGACATTAAAGGGTTAACAGGAGCACAAATGAAAGTTGTGATCAACCTCCTTGTCAGACAAGAAACTAACAGCCGTGAAAAATGGCAATTCTTTTTGCCAGCAGCCTGGATTATTGAGATAGCTGATATCAGAAAGATTAGTTTATGGTAGTTCTTATTTGACTACAATGATATATGGGCTAACATTACAGTCCCATTAAAGAGCTTCACAGTGCTAGTTCCTTGCACAGTAAATTAAGGGAATTCTAATGTAGCGTGCGAATTAGAAATATATGCTGTCAGGATGAAACCCCAATATTCATTTTCATGCTCTATGATTAAAGAAAAAAAACATATGGACATCAGTGGCAAATCTGATTAAAAACTACAGAATGTATCGCGTGTCTTTCTTTTTGGGAGAGGCAGAATGGTATAAAACCGAGTTCCCCAATCTTTCGGGGTTGGCAGCCTCAAGCGGGGGAAGAGGAAAAGAAGAGTGGGGCAATGAGCGCTCTCATGAGTGGACCAAAAGCACTTGTGATGTTTGCGGTGACACAAACGTTGGTGCGTGGGGCTGCAAATGCCTATGACGCTCATGCATACAGGACCACAAATGCCTGTGAAGCTCATGGCAACACTTGCGCGAGTGGGGCTGTGAACGCCCGTGGCGACGCTCGCACAAATGGGGTTTTGCACATGTGCAAATACACGCGAACTGGCCAACCACTCAAGTGACCTGATGGCCAATAGGCCGCAGCCTGGTAGTGGGCTGAGGCCCACAGCTTGGGGACCCCTAGTATAAAATACACAAATACAGACAATCTGGTATTCAACACATAGTTGATTAGGATCTGCTTCCAGGATCTTGGTTTGCTGTGGATGTGAAAAGCAATTATTTACATTTCTTTACTATTAAAAAAAGGATTGCAGTCATCAGGAAACAATTCAGTATTAAAATGAAAACAATTCCTGGTATATTAGGTTGACAGAAAAGAATTGCTATGGCATATGCTAAGCAAAATAACAATAATTATGCTGTATTTCAGAGGGTATCTTTCAAGTTCAATGAATATATCCAAAATGTAGTCAAGCTCTATCACACAGGTGTCAAACTCGCCCCGTCATGTAACGTGTTGCGACATATTGCGACTCTTTTTGCATTGCCGGCAATAAATGGGTGTGGCTTCAGTATGATGAAACCGGCCCGCAGGCCGGCAGTTTGACACCCCTGCTCTATCACAAACCATCTATGTTCTTAAGACTATATGCAAGAAATAGGAATGTGTGTGATTTCTCTCCTATGCATCTAATTTCTGATTTGTCAGCCACTTTAAAAACTAGGAACAAAGTTTTACAATTTAGTATTATATCAAAGGCATGTTACTATATTGTGTCTTTTTCTAAGTGCAGAATAAATATTGGGATTGTTTTTTAAAGGCATACATCATTAAATAAGAGCATTAAACATGACTACAAAGAAAATGAATGAGTAGTACTAAGGTTTTAGGTATTGGAAACGTAGTTAATAAAGGGACTAAATAAAAGTACTTAAATAATTTAGTAATTTGCATGCCTTGACTTGATCTGAATGACTGATTTGGCTACTTTAGCGCTTAATAAGTACTCCAAATGCAAAGGTTGTATGTAATTTGGTTTGGAAAAGTTACTTGTAAACCTTGGACGTATTCTGATAGCTGGTAGCAGTAAATTCTATGGAATTTGATTAACTAGAGCATTCCAACTATTTGCCCCAGCAAGGTTCTATGTTAAAACATGTTGATTATTTCTTAAGCATTGTTTGAATGTGATTTGTTGAAGAATTTCATTAATACAGATCAGTCCCTTTATTAAGCCATGGTTAATTGGAGTCTCTGAGCTTGGTTAAGTACCTTCAGAAAAGTGGATTAGTTGCTTTAATTTTATGTTCCTTCATAGAAAAAAAAAGGCTGAGAAGAGTACAGTGATTACTTTTTCTGTTAGACAAGAAAGGGAAAAATGACTGCATTTATGTATTAAGTGAAGCATTTTCTAGATTAGAGTGTCTAATATAGATTTTCTTTCCAAGTTAGAAATGTACTAGTGGCCTAGTAATATAAAGAAGATAAATTGGATCACAACAGGCCCCATCTTGATCTACATCTGTTCTGACAGACCATGTGGGAGCAAACAATGTGTCTGTCAGCTATATATCTGCAGGTGGGAATTAAATGGAAGCATTTCTCTATGCTGAATATCATAGTCTTGTCTATGTGTGTTGACTCCGCTTGCATGTCATTTCTGTTTTCCCAATTGGCTATGGTTCCTTACTTAATGCAATCGTGACGATGGGATATGAACATACAGAGGCAGCCCTTAAAGTGTGTGCCAAAATCTAGCTGTCATTCTCAGAAATGTGTCCTTGGGTGTTCATTTAACATTTTTCAAGCTGGCTAAATATCTATGCCAAATACAAATTTCTAAATTCAGAAGTGTCCTAGTTCTGGCAAGATTTAATCCCTCCCAACAGCTGTTCTCAAGAGAAAAAATACTGGACATTTCATTTGAACAAAACATTGGCCTTGTGGTGAAGGAAAATAATAATCCATATTATTTTATATTGCTCTTATTACAACGATACCTGGTTGCAGTTAATAATTTCTCATCTATTCAGATTTCAAGACCAGCCAAATTTTAATTTTTTTTTAAATTTTATTTTCAGTTGCTATTATCTAATCAATGAGACCTGATTTTCTTAACGTGGCTAAGCTTTGTTTTACTATTTGCAAAATATACAGTATGTTACCAGTTTTATAATGATTGGAATTTTCTATGTTTTTTATTGTTTTCTTTCTGTTGTTTTGAGCGGGTCTATGACTGTAATAAAGTGTCTTGCTTTGTCTTCTCCCAGTCTCATTTTCTTCTTTTGTGTATATTCAGCAAAGACAATGAACCCTAGATATCTAACAACTATAAAATAAATCTGTTGAATTAGTTTTAGCTAAAGAGACCTCATTAACATATGCATCTCATTAATACTTTTTAATTGATGGTGTCATAAAAATACTGAAATCTCCATGATTTTTAACTCAATTAAATTTAAATTTAATTTAAAATTAAATTTAGATTAAATGACTTGACTTTAAGGAAGAATTTAAAAAAACCAAATAACAAACAACAATAAGGCCTAGTTTGGGACAGGCAGATTATATGGCAGCTTTCATAAATGCAGCTTTATGTGTGCATGCTTGCCTGTTGCTTATGCGGCCCAGTTCCCAATGGGCTGCAGCCCAGCTTCAGGCCAGAGACCAGGGGTTGAAGACCGCCATTAAATGAAACACTCTCGGCTTAATGACTTTGATTGAAGTGTGTTAGTAGCAACTGTTCCAAACAGAATTACTCTTGATACTGGACCAGAAGATGCAGCCATTTCAGCATTATGCAGTGATAAAATATTAGATTTATTGAAATAATTATGTCTTTTTCCAGAATTCCATGATTACTCTGTAAACTGCTCCTAGCTACACATGCATATGCTTCCGCCTTCAAAGGATTTACAGAACCAAACAACTGTATGTTCTCCCCAAACCCCAAATAACTGGGAAAAACAGTTGTAATGGCAAGTTTCCATGTCCATTTATAAAGTATTTTGTTTGACTGTTAATACCTGAGATAGAGCAAGCACAGAGAGCTGCACAAATGGACAGCTGAGTGGCATTACATAATGTATTCTCATATCATTGCTGCATAGCTGTGTTTTCAAAAATTACACCAGAGACAGAGCAAGCATTGTGCTGCTGTTTTTATTTATCTTCATTTATTTTTTTCAGTCTTTGAAAGTTTTAATTTCTGAGGAGGAAAAAAAAATATATTAAAATAAAATTTTACAGCACTATCAACTTAAAAAAAGCTTTAATTGTTCAATGTTCTAATACTACCCAGTCCTAGGATAGGATTCTCATCTTATGAAAGGTATATACAACTGAGGAATTATTTTATAAGTAAAGACAGAGGCATACATTTTTCCCACTGCACCAGTCAATCTGTCATGCTCTCAGATTGTAGTCCAAAAATTGGTAACTCTGATATCCAGAAAGCCAGAAGCGGGGATGGAGGAGATTTAATGAAATAGATCAAAAGAGACATTTTGATTTTAGATGTGTGGCCTATAGGGTATAGTTAGAGCTATCCTTAATAATTTTGTGTAATTCTTTTTGCAGTTGGCTAGTTTGCCATCAACTCATGGTCTCATGTTCAGTAACAACTTTGAAGGCACGTTTAAACATTGATTGGATTCACATGAAGAAGGAATATGTATACATCTCTCTTGCAGTTTGTTTAGTTGTGTTGCTGACTTATTTTTCTTTTTGATTTTTTAAAATCAGATGAATGCTATGTGATCATATGTCTACTTTACAATTCTTTTAGCACTAAAAGATATTTCTATGCAATATACCGTATATAATTCTTCCAAACTTGAAGAATTATTGAATAATTAATTATATACTGATAACAGTTTCTATTCTTTCCATGTTCTGTCAGTTCATATCGTTCAATGCCGTAACCCATGAAAACATTACTCTGTGAAACAGATCAATAAACCACATGCAATTAATCTTTAATTCAGCTGGAGAGAGAATCCTTTCACAGAAACAACTCAAACCATTCTTGTAAGAAATAACCTATTTGTTTTGAAAGAGCCCTCCAGGTTTCTGTATTTATGTGTTACATAACATAAGCACCTTGTACAATACTGAAAAGTTCTGTTTTGCAATATACTCCCTTGAGTATAACCATTCTGTTTTGCAATCTACTCCCTTGAGTATAACCATTGGGATTTTGCTTTTATAGCTCTTGGTGCCTGGAGTCATAAGAGAAAAATAAATAAAATATATTAGCTTGCCTCCAAAAATCGTGGGTGCTCCATCACTGGAAATTTTTAAGAAGAGCCTAGACAGTATAATAATAATAATAATAATAATAATAATAATAATAATAATAATAATAATAATAATAATAATAATAAAGTTGGAAGGGACCTTGGAGGTCATCTAGTCCAACCCCCTGCTCAGGCAGGAAACCCTATACCATTTCAGACAAATGGCTGTCCAGTCTCTTCTTAAAAACTTCCAGTGTTGGAGCATTCACCACTTCTGGAGGTAGGTTGTTCCACTGGTTAATTGTTCTAACTGTCAGGAAGTTTCTACTTAGTTCTAGGTTGCTTCTCTCCTTGATTAGTTTCCATCCGTTGCTTCTTGTCCTGTCCTCAGGTGCCTTGAAAAATAGCTTGACTCCCTCTTCTTTGTGGCAACCCCTGAGATATTGGAACACTGCTATCATGTCCCCCCTCGTCCTTCTCTTCATTAAACTAGACATACCCACTTCCAGCAGCCTTTCCTTATATGCTTTGGCCTCCAGTCCCCTGATCATCTTTGTTGCTCTTCTCTGTACTCTTTCTAGAGTCTCAACATCTTTTTTACATCGTAAAAAAAAACTGGATGCAGTATTCCAAGTGTGGCCTTACTAAGGCATTGTAAAGTGGTATTAATACTTCACGTGATCTTGATTCTATCCCTCTGTTAATGCAGCCCAGCATTGTCTGAGATGGTACAGTTCTCCTGCTTGAGCAAGGGGCTGGACTAGAAGACCTCCAAGGTCCCTTCCAGCTCTATTCTATTCTATTCTATTCTATTCTATTCTATTCTATTCTATTCTATTCTATTCCAGTATAAATAAAGAAAAAAATGATACAGTTTCAAGAGAAGTAAAAATAATTCAAAATGTAACATAAAAATGAAAGGAATGTAAAGGATGCTAAAATAAAATTTGTTTTAATCTAACACTAGCAATTCCAATCTTTTTAAAGCTATGAAAATTTGAGTAAGATATGGCTTCAAACTATGTTTTCAAGTTATTGTTAGATCTGACAAGAATACAGCCAAAGTTCCTGTAATTTACTGTAATACAGTAAATAACCACTGTCATAATCAAATAGACTAATTTGTTCATTTGTTTAAAAAATGTACATAGCAGCCTATTTAGCGTAGGATAAACCTTGATGGCTTACAAACAGTAAATAAGTAAGAAAGCCCATAAAAATCAGCTACTAGAAACAGGAAGTGGCAGGAACTTTATGCCATAAAAGTTAGCTAGATAACCAAGGTATTACAGCATTATTTCCATAACAACTCTTGTATAAACATGTCCAGAGATTAGCACATTAAAATATATTAATGTATTGTTCTTGAACAGTAATAAAATCAAATCTGCTTTTTAAAATCAGTAATAATACTGGTTTAGCTTGGAGTTCCCATATTTTTTCTTGAACCTTGTCTTTCCTAGTGCAGCTATATGCCATTCTTCTAATACCTCTTTAGTATGTGCTTATTTGTTGTATTATACAAAAAGGAATGAGGATGAAAGTGGAAACTGGTGCAAAGGATATTCAGTTTTAAACTTCAGCAAAGCAATTCACGAGAATGTAGTAGGCAGGGAAACTGTTGAGGTGGACCTTATGACACTTTGCACAAGCATAATAATTTACCATTTTTACTGAATCATTTAGAGACAAATTGTTTCAGTTAAAGCTTGCTTTCAGCAGTTAATATGTCATGCATTGGACAATTTTAGTAATTTACTCAAATTAACTTGTCTTCATTCACTATTACTACTGTTTGATGTTCCTACATATTATAAAACATCTATTATGCCTGCTATTAATCTTAACCCATGCACCTAAAGAAGAAAAAATTACACAGTTGCTTTCCAACATCACCTCAACAGCTGACATTTATATTAATAAGATTTAAGTGACTGCAGGAAACATTGTTTTACTAAAAAAAACATTAGGCATATGAAAATTAAAAAAAAACATTTTTTTTCTGTAGAACTACAGTATATCATATTATGGCTATGTATTTTACAATGTTAATAATTTATATTCTTGAGTTAGGCTGGGAGGTTTGCTGAGAATATCTACTTATTTAGGATGGTTAAAAGTTCATTTAAAATGGGAAATGGGCAGTGAAATGGTAAATGAAATTCAGTGTAAGTATAAAATTATCCACAGGAACAAAAATATTCTGTTTTCATTTATGTGGTGGTGTAGTTGAAGATGGTAGAAATTTATGGGTAAACAAATATATTACTTGTAGTCAATATTTAAATGAAAATGTCAACCACTTGTGTGCTTGCTATGAAAGATAATATTACTGCCTTTATACAAAACCCTGGATAAGGTCTACATGTATGGTTGTCTAAGAGTCGACACCAACTTGATATAATCAATCTTTATACAAATCTATGGAATACAATATACTGGAATACAGTTTGTGGTTTGTTAGTGGAATAGTCTTGTTTCAGACCATTTGCTTCTGGCTCTGAAAATTCTTCCTTTTGGGCAGCTACTAATCAATAATAGCAGCTGCACCACCCGATGGTTGAACATAATGGGAACATTATGTCTGATTATTTCCCTCTTGAATCAATGGGAAATTCAGTGTTAGAAAACTTAGACATTTTTGTCTTTGACTTAGCATTGACCTGACTGCTTAAATGAACACGTTTATGCAATTTTCACGGTAATGCTTTTCATAAATGATTTTTTTTCAAGTTTTCAGAAATTGGCATTCTTCTGAGAACTGATAAAAAATGACTGGCCCAAAGTTACCAGTTGGTTTCATTTTCTCCTAGTTTCTAAGCAAATAACTATAATCCCTAAAACAGGTTGGACCTTATATGTGGATTAAGAAAAATAAGTATATGAATTTCAGTAGTATCCTTTTAAATGTATGATAACAAAAATACAATCTGAACATTTCCTATCTTGGATATGTGTTAGTACACTGCATGTATATCACTTAAAAGAATCAGGACAGCTTTACACTAGATGTAAGGTAACTTCTAGATTTTAGTTTGCAGAGCATGGTATGAATATGCTTGGCTAAAACACAGATGAAATAAAAATAAATGTAATGTATGCTTATAAAACTAAAAAAAGGGGGAAGATGAAAAAGATCTGAATGAAAATAATCTGATTTTGTGAAATAGACTACATTCAAGAAAGTGTAATAGTATTTTAAATGTGAATAAAAGGAACAAGATGTATGTCACAAAGAATGTTCTGGTATGATCTAAGCCAGGGGTAGTCAACCTTGGCTCTTTTATGACTCGTGGACTTCAACTCCCAGAATTCCTAAGCCAGCACAGCTGGCTCAGGAATTCTGGGAGTTGAAGTCCACGAGTCATAAAAGAGCCAAGGTTGACTACCCCTGATCTAGGCTGATGTGGGTATGTATGAAAGTAGGTAAAGTAAGAAAACAGGTTAGCGGCAACCACATGTTAAGATCCACTGAAGGATCCAGATATGAGTTTTAGGAATATTCTGTAGCATTCTGGATGAATTCAATCTAAGGGAAAAGAAAATGAGTGGGAACAAGACAAATTAATATAGAACCATTTGGACATCAAGAATGAATCCGACCAAAATGACTATTTGGTAAATATCTGCTTATAGAAAAGTGTGCTTAAATGATTTAAACATAAATCTATTCATACATCTGCATGTCAAAGGAATAAATATATTTATTTATTGAATATATATTCAAAATTTGGATTGCTAACAAAGAATTAAGGGAGTACTGGGATAGCTATTTCTAACCTTATTTGGTTTCATCAGCCAGACATACCCTTCTGAGATTCGAACCTGGGCTGTCTGCATGTTAAGCAGAGATGTTAGCCACTAGGCCACAGGCTCTTTCTCGCTTTGTTAGCTACAAGAGACAGGGGAAGAGGATGAATG
>NW_015386463.1:355349-371082 GCF_001527695.2 Protobothrops mucrosquamatus
AAAGGGGAGTGCAACGGTGATTAGGCTAAATACCTTAACAAACGGCAATAAACATAGAGAGGAGAGGTGCGAAGGGGAGGGGGGACAACAGCATTGTGTATTAGAACAGCCTGGAGGGAGCAGAAAAGAAAACAAGGCTAATAGACAAGAGAGGAAATTGGAAGACATGATTACACAAAAAAGAAGGGGAGTAGAGGTTATTATTATTAAATTATTTATTCCCTGGTGCTCACGTCTATTGACTGACTTTGAACATGGATATACCCGGGGATCACATTTTTAAAGTAATTTCGGATATATATATATATATATATATATATATATATATATATATATATATATAAGCATAATTGATTAGATTATGCTGAAACACTGAGATAATTAGTGAAGATTTTAAGTCTTTTAAAGTGGGAAGACCATTATTCGGTAGTATTAAGACTAAATTAGGAAAAAGTACATGGAAGAGAACATGTGGAAGTAGAATTGTTGGAGAGAAAATATAAATTCAGTATGAAAAAAATAATAGAAGTTAAATTACACTCTCAGTGTGTATAATAGAAAGTGAACATAAGAAAAGAAGATATAACAGCTGCTTGGAACAAAATGAGAAGAATAATACCAAAGACCTTTATGGAGTCCTGCTAAATACAAATAAGACAGAATAAGGTAGAATTTGAATTCTGGAATCTATGCACCCCCTTAATAAGAACCTTAGTTTATGTGGCTGGAAAAGAAAAGGGAAGGAGACTTAGAATACAGGTGTTAACAGCATCCTGAGCCACCATCATACTTTTTTGGAACTTGATCTTACTTTTGCTGGCTTCTTCTGCCCATGACAGATATGGCCCCATTCTGTTCAGTTTTTTGGAGAATTATCTTGCTGATGGACAGACAGAGAGAGTCTGGAACCCCTTTACAGAATTTCTTTCCAATATACTTGGAAAGTTGAGTTAGAAAGAATAAAAAGGATGATTAACTTACTGATGAAAGGAGTCAATGAATGAGAAAAATTAGTGTAAGAAAATGACTGCTGGGAAAATTTAGGTTGAGAAAGATATTGTCCAATGTGTGTTTAGAGAAAGAGACTTGCAAAGTATGTAGACAAAGGAACAACAAAGAGGTAAGATTAAAGAAGAAAGAGAGAATTCAGAAAAATATTGATGGAAATAAAAATGTGTTTTAGAAGAGATGGAAGAGAACAAATCAAATATCCTCTTGCAGAGTAAATAAAAGCAATGACATGTTTTGTAATGTAACTGAAGTGAAGTGAAGAATTATTTTTGAGATTTATGAGGCAATGATAGTGGTATTAGAACTGAAGCAAATGTTACATATTTTAGTGTCTAAGAAAAAACAGATGAAAAGGAAGTCTAAAACAGTGGTGGCGAACCTATGGCACGGGTGCCAGAGGCGGCACTCAGAGCCCTCTCTGTGGGCACGCGTGCCGTCGCCCCAGTCCTAGGCCTTCAACTGGGTTTTATAAAACCTTTTCGCTTTAGGCCTTCGCCGCCATGTGCAAAAAAAAAAAAAGTTCAATCAGTCAATTTCAACTTCTCGCAGGATAAAAAAGATCTTGCAAAGTTGGAATTGATTGATTGAACTTTTTAGTCCCACCCAGTCTGCCGTTACCAGCAAAGCCACGCCCACCCAATGGGCTACGCCCACCCAATGAGCCACACCCACCCAATGGGCCACGCCCATCCAATTGGCCACACCCACCCGGCACTCGACGATGCATAAGTGGGTTTTGGGTTGCAGTTTGGGCACTCAGTCTCTAAAAGGTTCGCCATCACTGGTCTAAAATATTGCAAGAATGTTCAAAATTGTAAGATTACAAATATAGATTTGGGAATTGGAGAAATATTGAAATATGGATGTGATCTGCTTAATGAAAGCTGTGCAGCATGTTTAATGAGTATTTATGGTGCATTTATGCCTGATGATTTGGAGAATAAAGGTGTGAATTCACAAACAAAAGAGGATTAAATTGTTAAGTGTGTCTGGGAAGATATCTGGTAGAGTTCTGATCGAAAGGGCATAACATGTTGACAATTAAGGTTATTTCAAAAATACAGTGTGGTTTATGGTGATCAAGGGACGCAGACCAGATGTACGTAAGGAAGAAATTTTGAGAATTTACATATCTGTGAGGAATAGCAACAGCAGTCTTGTTATGGCTGGAATTACCTTATTTTCTATTTCCCCTGTTAGTCTAAGAATTTAAGTGTTTTTGAAAAAAAAAACAAGAACAGCTTCAATACCCAGGAGCTAAACCACAAGAGGACAATTATTATGCAATCACATTGCAGACTAATAAATAAGAGATGGAAATTCTAGATGAATTATTTTCTTTGATACAAAAAAAAGTCAAATGCTCAATAATCCTGTTGACACTGGAGTAAATGTTCCTTTGAACTCACTATTCTCAGGTATAAACTATTAGATAAAGTATAACACCTGGCTGAACTTGTGTAAGCTAGGAAACTAAACAGTGTCAGACTAGATAGTACTTAGGTGAAAAGATATAAGAGAACAGGACAGTAGACCTAACCAGAACTGAAGAAAAAATACGGTAATCCTAAAAGAAATCAAAGGCAAACCATTTCTATACTTCCTGCCTATAAAATTTCATAGACATTACAGTAATGGCAAGAGTAGATCAGACTGGCAATAAAAAGCAGCAGTGCAACATCCTAAAAAGAACTCAGCTACTTACATGGATAGTAACATCACAGGATGTCCCAAAGGTGTAGACAGAGTCTGCAATGAAATGACATGAAGCTGCTTTCATTAACTTGAACTTTCACCTAGAAAGACCTGACCCTGTATAGCAGCTAGGAGTCAACTTCGATTTAAGAAAGTCTTAGTTCTATAATAAATCATAAGAAAAATAGATGGGCTTGGCAGTTTAGTTCTGAAGAAAAACACAAAAGTATATCAGTAAACCCAGGGGAGAAATCTGTACAATTGGTTTTAAATTCCTTAATGAGTCAATAAGAATCCATAAATATATATAACTCTATTGATTAATTGAGAATGGCAGACTAATAACTTGAGATGTAGGATTTAATTTCACTCTTGGGTATTCTTTTGGGAAAACCCCCCCCACAGATTACAACATGTGCTTACTAAATATTCTTCTGTGGATATTTTAATTGTATACTTTAATTGCATATTGTTTGAGTACTTTATCATGTGAATTGCAAAGTCCTTTGAGAAGGCAATAGTCTATAAATGTGGTAAATCAATAAACTACTACCCATCACTTAATAACCATTCTGATTCAATCATTTTACTCAATCAATAATAATTTTGATCTAATCTACTACTACTAAGAATGGGAAATACTTTATGAAAGCCATATGTTCCCTTTCTGCATCAATGTGAAAGAACAATAGCACTCTAAAAACAATTAAGAATGATGTTGTGCAAGCAAACACATTCAAGTGCTCTGTCTACCTTCCCTTTCTCCCAAATCTACCTCAATGATTTCTCCAATCAGTGCTGGAGGCTGACTAGAGGAAGCAGAGAGGGATGTCAAGAGAGGAAGAACCATTCCACTGACACATTCCATCAGTGGCCAGCTATAATACAGTCTTATCCAATCTCCTTTCACTTTTTGATTTAAAATACAGCCAATATAGTGGCTATAGTGGCTTTTGCTGGTTGTCTTTTCCTCTACTCTATCTCCCTGCAATGAAAGATCTGAACAGAGGTTTATGTATCAAAGCAATACAGGTACTGATTTTTTTTTACGTGCCTATAAATCCTGCAAAAGGCAAAATGCCTATCAGAAGCTAATAGGTACTTGTTAAAATTGGAAGGTTTGTAGGGAACTGTGAGGAAGTTCAGAGAAATCCAATTTTTCTTTCCATACATTACAGTTTATATGCCTTGAATACATGGTTTGTATCACTTGAAAAAATGTTTTATCATTTTAGGTTTCCCGTATTATTGCCATCATTAAACACAGCCAAACATGTAAACCGAAAACACGAGATAAGCTGCAATGATTCTCATGATATAAAGAAGAAAAGCTAATGGACATAAATACTTAAACATGGAGTGTTGTGAGTTAATTATTCATCCATCAGCTGAATAACTATGATGGTTTGCCAAGATCAAAGCAAGTAAAGGTGGTCTTGCTTTTGTTGTAAATTTCCACTATTTAATCTAAAAATCCACCAGGTCCGATGTACATGTATTATTTGTCAAGATTTGTTTACAGTTTTTAAATGAGAGACAAGAAAGAAGCAACCTGGAATTGAAGAGAAACTTCCTGAGACTGAGGACAATCAACCAGTGGAACAGCTTACTCCCAGAAATCATGGGCGCTCCATCACTGGAGATTTTAAAGAAGAGACTAGACATTCACCTGTCTGAGACGGTATAGATTCTCCTGCTTGGGCAGGGGGCTGGACTAGAAGACCTCCAAGGTCCCTTCCATCTCTATTCTATTCTATTCTATTCTATTCTATTCTATTCTATTCTATTCTATTCTATTCTATTCTATTCTATTCTATTCTATTCTATTCTTAGTCAAAAAAAATTGGCACTTTTTAATTATATACATTTCTAGCTTTTTAATATTCTTTTGTTTGAAAAAAAAGTTCCAATAAAGCTCATTTCCAAACAAACTTGTAAAATATATTTGCATCCTAGTTTTTTTAAAATCAAGTGACAGTCATACTATGTGATAATGTTTTGATCATTTTTTTCTGTACTGAAATCTTATTCATTCAAACCTTTGTTTAAGTTATGTTCTGTCATCACTTACCAACAATGGAAAGGGTATGAAATAAACTATAACAGTGATGAGCTTTCTCATGACAAATTACATAAGATCTTTTTGTTGTTCCAACAGTCATCATTGAGCTAACTTAATTCTCCTTCCATTATTAGCACGAAAAAGGACTGACGTTTTTGATAATAGAGATTATAGCCATTGTATATACCTGGCCAATCAGCACCATCAGAAACAACGAAAATAAAATAAACACAAAAGTACATTAGCAAAATGCTACCCTGTTTTTTGTTCTAGGTGATACAGTAACATATCATGAAATAAAATATAATTATATTTGTGTGATTTTATTAGAAATAAAAACAGTCCAAAAGCTTTTCATAAATGGGGAAAAGTATAGACTCATCCAATGTCCATTCATAAAGAGTAATTTATAAAGCAATAAGAAAAAAAGTCATTTGGATTATTTCTTATCATTTATATAATGCTTAAATACTATTTTAGCCGTCAATCCTCTCTTCCACAAGTGTATTTTCAATAGCAATTGTATGATAAAAACATCCATCCCTAGTGATAAATTAATCTGTAGATGAAACTTTGCTGTTAATTGCCATTTTAAAAAATTAAAGGAAATCTTGTTGCATATTTATAAAGTGTAGGTTTTGATACAAAAATAACCTCAAAACAAAATGATTGAACACTTCATGAAAGGCAGTTGAGTGACCTTAGACCAGTCATTCTCTCTCAGTTCAACTCACCTTACAAGATTGTTGTTGTGGGAAAAGTAGGAGGAAGGTGTGTTGGATATGTTTATTGCCTTGAGTTATTTGTTAAATAATAATAAAGGTGGGAAATAAATAAATAAATAAATAAATAAATAAATAAATAAATAAATAAATTAAATAAATAAATAAATATTCTCATTTACTCAATGGATTGAAGATCTGATTAGACTTGCTACTTGCAAGCAGATTGCCCATAGATGTAGTCTTTGAATTGATAGTGGGTTAAAAAAAGGTATAATAGTTATATAAATATATTAGAAATACACACACACACACACACACACACACACAAGTATATACTATATATATGTAATGCTTGCATTAATTATATATAAAATTGTAATTGTTTACTGTTGTAACAACATATTTTACTCTATATTTTATTTTTTCTGTTGTATTTTTCTTCACTTGCTTTTTAGCCACTTGTTTTGTGTTTTTTTGATAATGTATGTATCTTTGTGTTTTGTTCCCTGTATTTTTTCTGTTGTTATTTTAAATGCAATAAAGTTTTATAAAAAAACGTGTGTCTGCATGGAGGACTTTTGCTACTTATTGTAGGATGAGTTTGCCATTTTATTGTGCAACGAGTTTACTATACAAGAAAATCTTTAATAATTGCTATATTAAACAAAAAGATATAAACAAAGAGATGTCATAAAATATATTTTTAAATCTGAAATTCTATTCCCCCCCACTGCACTATATAGATCTTGCTGAGTGAGTTAAGAAAGAGAGAGAGAGAGAGAGAGAGAGAGAGAGAGAGTAACCACATAAGCTGTGTGTTCTGCATGTTTGTTCAGCTGTGAGAGTGAAAATGTCATGGCCCCAAACCCTGTAGAGTGCTTTGTGTGGGTGAAGAGCGATTGCTTCTTGCTGAGTAAGCAGCTACCACAAGAGATATATGACGCAGCCAAATTTCATGGAGCAAATAAGCAGGAGAAGCAAACAAGAATTTGTCAGGATAATTCAGTGTTTAAGGCGATATAGCATGTAACAGATTTTCCCACCTTGTCATGATTGGCCAATTTAAGAACCCCCAAACCAGAGAAGAAACAAGAACAAATAAAAGCCTCTCTACTAGTAATGCCCTAAGAAAGCAAAGTGATGATAAATGTTCAGTAGACTTCAAGTGCAATCCGCAGCACTTCTGGTATGTTTGTCTTCCAGAATATATGTCTTGGCATACACTGTATTTACAGCAAATGCGAGTTTGCAGCAATCCTTGAAAATGAAAGGATTAATGGAGTGAATGGCTACACTTTAACTGATGATATAGGACAAGAATTTATCAATTCAAAGAAAGTAGGCTCTGATGGGGAAAAATGCCAAAAAGAAAATAGAAAAGCAAACTCAGCGGGTAAGGTAATAATCAGAGTCTGCACCGTGGAACATAGAAATAGTTTTTAAGATGTGACATGTTTCAAATATTCAGGGGAAGAAAACAACTGCAAGCCTGGTGACATGACAGTGGATCCACAAAGAATAGAAAATATAGGACTATGCCCGTAATAGACAAGAAAAAAGTTATGATAGCTACTATGTGTAATATACTTCACCCAACCCATTGTGAAATATACCGTTTGTTGGAGCAAGAATCAGGCCTGTGACAGAACAACTTCCAAATCTTATCAATTTCATTGACAATGAACACTTTTTGCTATTCCTTCATGAAGACAAATTATAATACTACAATCACAGATTTTGAAAATATTGGAAGAAAGAACATAGGTGGTATTCTAACCCATCCTTCTATGGAAGGGAACTGTAAAAATATCAAATAATACCTTGAATTGTTTTCTGGCTAGGTAAATGGAGGAGCTATAGTCCTGGAACTATGGTCTGAATTATATGAGGATATTTTGGTGGCATAAGATGTGTTACACTTCAACATTTTGATGAGTTTGATTAGGAGACCTATAAACTGAATCTGGGGGGAGGGGAAATGAAAACTCTGAAGTAATACATAAAGAATATTGGCTCATAAATCATTTTAAGACATCATTGTCTTCACTGTTTATATGCTAATGGTCTAAGAATCCAAAAAAAGTTAACTCCAGTTTTTACTACAAAAAGGCAGAAATGATTTAATACATAACAACAACTAACTGGGGATGTAACTGAGCAATTGGAAGGGGGAAAAAAGTTCAAAGGTAATAGGAAATAAAGAGGATTTGCACTGCAGTTAAAAATACCCTGTTCTTAAATCCCTATGAAATATCTTAGCAGTGATATGGAGCAGAAATCCCCAACCTTTTTGGTGTTGTGGACCAGTGGGGGAAGGGGAAGAGGGGATGGTTCTGTTAGAGTGGCATGCGTGCGTACAGTTCCATTTGCACAAGCAACGGGCAAGTGTGCCTGCTGCTTGTGCAAACGGAGCATGCATCTATGGGCTCACCTGCTATTTGCACAAATGGGGATGCACACATACTCTCGCCCACCACTTCCATGCCCCAGTTCCAAACAGCTCAAGATTCAGAGGTGGGCTGTAGCCTGGGGGTTGGGGACCCCTGATATAGAGACAACATATACACTAAAATAAGTGGTGGAACGAATAAAAGCAATATTGTTGCTGGTGTCTATATAGCCTGTCCAGCTAAGATGCTGTGAACAATACTTTCAAAAACCAAAATGCATAACTTTTAATGAGGCATGAAGCTGTAGTAAAGGGTCATTTTAATTACCCTGACATCTGTTGGAAAACAAATTCTGCCAAGTATAGTCATTCCAGGACGATCCTTATTTGTCCTGCTAACCACTTCTTCTTCAAAGACTGAAGGAAAAGATAAAATAATCTTTACTGACGGAAGTCAAGAGCTTAGTTGAGGAATTAGAAATCATATGAACATTAGAGGAAAGAAGATATGTAATGCTGCTATTCATGGTTTTAAGGAAAATCAGAATTTAGCATGGTTAAACAGCATCTTAGACATTAAAAAACTGGATTTTAATAAATATGCAGTAGAAGTCCATGGCCTGGGTAGCTAATGGGAAAGGAGCTGAGGATATGTGGGAGTTCCTAAAGGTGATACTCACATTACATTTGCAACTAATTCCAGTGAAAAAACAGTGGAGGACAGCAGAATAACTCCCATAATATTGACTGGGACTCTAACTCTGATCTTAAGAAAGTGAAAAGTCAAAATGAATTGAAGAAAGCAAAGGACATTAAGGACCCAGAAATTATGTAGCAGAAAGGTATGTGGTGATGGCTAATGGAGGCATGATGGGAGACATAGGAGGGGCACTGTCAGGGAACACTCTAAAGGACAATTCTGGTGGTGTGTTCTAGCCCTCACCTCATTCCCAGGTCTTGGTCAGTGGACTTTCAAGATCCTGGGTTTCCAGATACTGTTGCCAGGGTGGTCTGTAATAAGACTGTCCTCATGTGTGACTTAATCATGGATAAGATACCTGGCTTATATTACCAATATCTGGCTAGGACCAGAGGGGTGTGTTTCCTTTTAGAAATGTGCCCAGACCCTGTCTCTTAAATTGGGCTCTAGGGTTCGGTTGGCACTGTTGGGACTGTACCTGCTGGGTAGAAATCTCCTGTCCTCAGCTCCTGGAGTCCATGGCCAACTAGTGGCAGAGTTGGTGGTATGGTTTTAGGAGACTTTAACTTGCTTTTCCTGGGTGTGATGTCAGAGGTAGCTCAGGAGATCATGGCCACTATGGCCTTGGGCTTGTCCCATGCCACATAGGGCCATATACATAACAGTGGTCGTATGCTTGATCTGCTTTTTCTGTTGGAGCAACAGCAAGATGATCTGCATTTGGAGAAGTCAGTAACCCTTAATCTTAGTGACATACCTGAAATCTCCAAAATCTGTCCTACCACATTTTATGAAAATTGTCTGGTGGTTGTTTTCTCCGCTGGCCCGCGAACTCAACATGAAACCAGGAAATCTGCCCATTGCTCCTCTTAAATATGTAAGAATAGCACTGCTTGCCTATCTCATTGATGAGCCACAATAAAGCTTGGTTGTGAGAGTACAGGAATTTGTGATAACTTAGTTTTCATCTGATCGAGGAACAAAGAAATGCCTGTTAAAATAATTGTCAGGAAGAACTGAAAGAATCATACAGTGTGCTAATTACAACATATTTATGTATGGGTTTGATGATAGGACCATTAAGTGAATATACTGTATAGCTGGCTTAAAAAAATTACTCAAAGAAGATAATAACGTTGATATTATATAGTATTAATCTGACACAAACAGATAAGTTTCATGCAGATACTTATAACAACAAATTTCATAAAATCTAGACTCTGATATTTGAAAATGTGTTATGAAAATAAGTATGCACAGATATTATTCAAAACATTACAATTTAGTTTCAGATACTCCTTTAGGGTAAAGAGCTTGCAATCAATAAATCAGCCTAAAATAATATCTAGGAAGTTTTATTGAAACTTTATGAGCATAAGCCTGGTTCAGAATTTATTTTTTATAAAACATCTCAGAAAAAGATCTCTCCAGGCTGAATTTTTAAAGGCTAACTTATCAACTGTAACGGTAAGAAAAAAAAATCCCACAAATGCAAATAGTACTACTGAATATGAAGATAAACTTGTTCTCTGTGCCTTGTTTTTCTCTTGAGACATATAAATCAATCTTGGAATAAAGCAGCCATTTTGAAGCAACTTTGGCATCTTCCATTTTGCTAATTGCAGCAATCAGACAAAAATGTTACAAATAAATGAAACTACATATACTGTATTTTCCGTACAGGTAATCCTCGAGTTACGAGAGTAATGGAGCCTGCCCTCTGCATCAGGAGTTGAGATAAACTTTAAATGAGCTGTCTCATTAACGACCCTCCCATCCCTGCTTTCCCCAATGCATTTGTTAAATGAACGTGTGGGTCGTTAAATGTACATGGAGTCCTTAGGGGTGATCCTAGAGAGCTAGTGCAGGGACAAGCCCATCTGCCTCGGGCCTCCCAAGGCATCCCCTCACACCCTGAGTTATCCCATGCTCCACCTCCCACCCTTTGAGGTCCCCACAGCTGCCTGGGTCTCCTCCACTCCCACAATCACTCAGTTACCAAGTCAGTCCTTTACCCTCCCCTTTACCTGAGCTCAAGTTTCAAATTGACAGAAAGCTATTTGCCATCCCCCAGGAGGAGACAAGCAGAAACTACTTTGTTGCTAGGCCGAATGGCTGGCTCAGTCCAAGAAGTCTGCGGTTCACAAAAAGATACTGCTTATAAGATCCAAGGGCCATGTGGCCGAGCAATAGAGCAGCCTGTTCTCCTTCCCCTCTTCCACCTCCTGAATTCTGGAGGTCTTCGGAAGGTAAGTGAGTGATGGCGGGAGGGGGCAGGACCGTATGAAACCCAGTGGGATGTCAAAACAGGTGGGGAGGAAATAGGTGGGTAGGCATGCTGCAGGTTTCTGCCATCAGTCATAAGGGTGAGTGATTGTGGAGGTGCATTGATGGCATATATTTTGACATTTTTATATTAAATAATACATCCTCTCATACAGAAAATTGGTTTTATATTCCATGAAGGTATATCATTATAATACTGAACTACCTGTACCTAATAGCGGACATTTAAATGTTTCAGTATCAGAGAAACCATCAAGTATCAAAAGAAAGTGTTGGCATCATAGTAAGGATAGGTGTCATGTTCTCCATCACATACCTTTAATCTGTAATTATTTTTACACAGAGAGAGAGAGAGAGCGAGAGAGAGAGAGAGAAAGAGAGAGAGAGAGAGAGAGACAGAGAGAGAGAGAGAGAGAGAGAGTGAGTGAGAAAAACAGAGACAGAGACAGAGATTATTGCCAATGATAATTCATGATATTTTGGTAATCTTATGTGAGATTTTCAGTTGAGATCACCAACATTTTATGAGATTTAAGTATACCCACTGAATCAGAAGTTGCATTCAAATACATACACTGATTCAGAAGATTTTAAAGATTAGTATTTAAACCAAAGGCTTTTCTTTTGGGACTGATGGATATGAAGTTGGAAAGAACTTCACTTTTTCACACGATAACTGCAGCAAGATTATTGCATGCACAAAGATGGAAAGATTTGGTACTACTCACAATGGAAGAATGGTGGGTGAAGATACTAGAACCGGCACTGCCCTTCTTCAGAGAAATTATTTATTAAACTTTGTCTTCAAATTTGTACTTCAATATTTGAGACATTTGTATCATGATTACAATCTCTCTCTATCTGTGAAATACATTTTCAGTAACCATTAATTCTTATTAAATATTAGGGAATCATTTTTCTCTTCTCTCCAGACTGGGAGTATTTCTTCTCCTACTCTTGCATAATTGAGCTGACAGGTTTGGAGAAACCATTATAAAAATGTAAGAAAATATTATCCTGGGAACAATAGAATAGAATAGAATAACAGTTGGAAGGGACCTTGGAGTCTTCTAGTCCAACCCCCTGCTCAGGCAGGAAACCAGACAAATAGCAATAGCAATAGCACTTAGACTTATATACTGCTTCACAGTCCTTTACAGCCTTTCTAAGCAGTTTACAGACTCAGCATATTGCCCCCAACAATCTGGCTCCTCGTTTTACCGACCTTGGAAGGATGAGAAGCTGAGTCATCTTTGAGCCGGTGAGGATCTAACCTCTGGGAGTCAGCAGAATTAGCCTACAATACTGCCTTCTAACTACTGTGCCACCATGGTCCTCTTGATTGATCTTCACCAATAAATTCAAACAATAGCTTATTTCGTAGTCTTCAATTATGTTCAGGGACTCAATATGTTTCTTGTCTGTCCTAAAGAGACGTATTTGGAAATATCCCAATTGCACAAAGCATATTCATCTCATGTATAGTTTAATAGTATTCTCTAAAAGAAGAGTGAAATTTTCTTTCCCTTAAGTGCCCATCAGAACTACATTTTGAGAGCATCATTTTGTTAAATTACCAGTTTGCATGCTGGCTTCTACCTCCTTTAATTTCCATATGAACATAAGAAGAACTGTGCTGCAGCAGATGAAGAGTTGTCATAGTCCACTATTTTGTTCCCACAACAATTAACCAGGCACAGGTCATAAATGCTACAGAGGCATGCTGTTCAGAAACAGAATTAGAAAGTTTTTTTTTTAAATAGTGAACTTAAGAAACATGATAAGAAACAAATAAAAACAATGTAAGAGTTGAAATACATACCAAAAAGGTAAAAAAAAAATTACAAAATAGACATGAATAGATCTTTATTAGTATACAATTAATCTATATTATGTTACTAAAACTAGACAATATAGAAATAAAATATCTTCTTACCTCTACAATATAAAGGCATTCCTTAGATTATTAAAGAACAATTTCTTGAAACTATTGGAGTATTGTTTTCTTCCTATCTATGTGGAATGATTCTTTTAGCTATCCCTAGGCCCAGCTAAATCAGATTTCTTCATAAAATGTCACATTTCCTACTTCTGGAGTATAATTTAGACCTTTAACTGTAATTTTCTTCAAAGTTGTGTTAATATGTAAGATAACATGAGATCAAAAAGGGACCTTAAGATAACCAGAATTTGAGAAATCCAAATATGATAGTTATCATCAGTGCTTTTTTTGTAAAAAAAAAAAAAAAAGGTGCCGGAACTCACACACGTCATACAACCCGCCTTGCCTACCCTACAAGGTTCCATCCAAAAAAGGTGCCGGAACTCCGTTCTGGGCGTTCTATGACAAAAAAACCCTGATTATCATGATTAATAACCATTAATAACTTTATCAACAATGAATTTGTCTAGTCTTCTCTTAGAGACATTCAGATCATCTGTCACTGTACAGTATATTGTTGTCGTTAACTCCATTGTTTAACCTCAAGCTATATGAAGAAGTATTTTGTTTTTATCTATTCTATAACTTCCAACTTTCAATTCTACTGGATGACCTCAGATTCAGCTACTCTAAAAAAGGGGAAAAGGAGAAACTTTTCATACCTGATGTAATCTTTTTTTTTTTTTCACTTTAAAGATTTTTATTATTTTTCATCATAAAAAAAAACATCACAAGTGTTACACAATGCTATATGAAAAAAAACCCCACCCCCCACCCCCCCGGACTTCCCAAACCTAATCACAGGATAATATTCCGATATAAGTAAACAAGTATTAATATCTCTAACTCCACAAAGTACATTATTCTACATGAGTAGGTAAAATATTTTAAAAAAAAGAACAAATTTACTAAAAACCTAAATTATATTCCACCACTCTATGCTTATTTTAAATATAAACAGTCCATCTTCTCCATATTAATAAAAATTATCATTCAAGTAGTTCTTCAAGTAAGCCGAAATCTTTACCATTTCAGCAAAGTACAAAACTTCAATCTCCAGTCTTCCATTGTAAGTATCTATAATTTCATCAATCTACATCTATATAAAAAAAATCTTTTAAGCCCTTTTATGAAATTTACATCTTCAAATACTTATCAAGTATAATGTCAAAAAAAATTACCAGCCTTCATTCATTATTAAATCAGACAGAAATTCTCTATTTCAAAATAATTATCATATTTAAAATAACGATGTAATTCCAAAAAATGCATATCTAATTTTAAAAACATATTCTATCATTTCATTACTCTACATCTATAAAGTCTTTTAAACCCCTAAGCAAGCTTACTCCCTAATAATTATCAACTATAATAACAATCAATTCTCATCCTTCTTTCGTTATTAAATCAGACAAAATCTCTAAAGCCTTTTTAACCCAACCTGATGTAATCTTATCTGTCTCTATCATATTGCCCTCTTTTTCTTTTCTTTTAATTAATAAAGTTTTCAATATTGTACACAATCTTTCATCACATGGGAATTATTTCAGCCTACTAATAATGTTGTTGTCTTTTCTAGATGTAACATATCCTTCCTGAAGTAAGGCAAACAAAACTCTACATAGGGATCTAAACATAGCTACATCATTATTATGTATAAGTTTATTATATTATTAAGTTTTGGATTTTACATCTCATAGTCTCTGACACAGTTTTTTTATCCACCAAACAAGAAGACTGTGATGTGGTATGTACCACATCAAATCTGTTCAGCACGCAGGTGATAACAGGTCCTTACATTTTTAAGTTTCATTTAATCCCATTTGTCATTTTAATGTTCATTTTTGAAAGATTCTCTTCATTGCCACTTCTTAATTTATTCCTTCTAAGTAATCTGGTGTCATCAACAAAAATTCATCTTTCTATACTGGTTAATTCTGATGTTCCTTTTCTAACAACATTTCCCAAATACTGATGGCAATTTGTAAATCTTTTACCATCTATTTATTTTCCAGTATGGTTCAGTAAATACAAAGTGAATGGGCATATATAAATGCAGTTAGAGTTTTATTTGCTGCTTTAACTGCTGCAACATTTCTGTCAAATAAAATGCCTTTTCTTAATTAGGGCTCACTTTACTTTCCAGTAGATTTTTACATTAGTCTTATGCTGGCTAGTCCTATTTTTTTGAGCCCTCCATTAAATTTTGAAGCACATAAACCTCAACCACTATTTCACAGTAGAAGAGTATATATAATCTTTTTAATTTTGTCTAGAGTTTTAGATAAGAAAGATGCATTTAAGATTGTAGAACATTTACTGCATACTGTATGTTAAACTCAACAACCATATTGTAAATGTTCCTTATTTATAAGTTATTATTTCTGACTTTGTATACTGCTATATTCTCAATGGACTCTTGGCAAATTACAACACAATAACAACATCGCAAAAAACCTGTAAACATCTATCGCAGGGGTAGGCAACCTCGGCTCTTTTATGACTCATGGACTTCAACTCCCAGAATTCCTGAGCCAGCTAGGCTGGCTCAGGAATTCTGGGAGTTGAAGTCCATGAGTCATAAAAGAACCGAGGTTGCCTACCCCTGATCTATGGTATAAATTTAAAAAATCCATGAACTTGCATGGAGGTATCTATAGGTATAGTCCTCATTTAGTGACCAACATTGGGGCTGGTAACTTGGTCATTAAGCAAAGCAGTCATCACTTTACAATGCCTTGGTAAGGCCACACTTGGAATACTGCATCCAGTTTTGGTCACCACGATGTAAAAAAGATGCTGAGACTCTAGAAAGAGTACAGAGAAGAGCAACAAAGATGATTAGGGGACTGGAGGCTAAAACATATAAGGAACGGTTGCTGGAATTGGGTATGTCTAGTTTAACGAAGAGAAGGACGAGGGG
>NW_015386463.1:371140-376084 GCF_001527695.2 Protobothrops mucrosquamatus
CTGCATCCAGTTTTGGTCACCACGATGTAAAAAAGATGCTGAGACTCTAGAAAGAGTACAGAGAAGAGCAACAAAGATGATTAGGGGACTGGAGGCTAAAACATATAAGGAACGGTTGCTGGAATTGGGTATGTCTAGTTTAACGAAGAGAAGGACGAGGGGGGACATGATAGCAGTGTTCCAATATCTCAGGGGCTGCTACAAAGAAGAGGGAGTCAAGCTATTCTCCAAGGCGCCTGAAGGCAGGACAAGAAGCAACGGATGGAAACTAATCAAGGAGAGAAGCAACCTAGAACAAAGGAGAAACTTCCTGACAGTTAGAACAATTAACCAATGGAACAACCTGCCTCCAGAAGCGGTGAATGCTCCAATACTGGAAGTTTTTAAGAAGAGACTGGACAGCCATTTGTCCGAAATGGTGTAGGGTTTCCTGTCTGAGCAGGGGGTTGGACTCGATGACCTCCAAGGGACCTTCCAACTTTTTTTATTATTATTATTATTATTATTATTATTATTATTATTATTATTATTATTATTATTATTATTATTATTATTATTATTATTATTATTATTATTATTATTATTATTATACAATCTTACTTCAGCTTTCTTTTGCTTTACCGACCTGCAAAGGTTGTAAATGCAAGGACTGGTTGCAAAGTTACTTTGTCATCACCATCATAACTGCAAATAGTCATTAAACTAGGGCTATCCATATTGCAAATTTAATGTTGCATGCATAACTTTAATTGATGTAAGTATTAATGTAAACACATATCAATCTTTAGGGTAAATTTATTAATGAATCTATTAGAGTTTGACTGCGAATATATATATCTTAGAAAATGTAACTGAATGAAATAGTGAGGTTGAGGTAGGAAGGATTGTATATTATGGAACAGCATAAAAATGGATGATTATCTTTAGTGGAATAGAAAAATGTAAAAGGCTACAATTAATGCAAAAGAAACAGAATTCAAAATCAGTTCCAACATATCCATAAAGAACAGCAGTACTTATGATTCTTATAATATTTCAAATTACCATAAACAAAATTAAGTCATAATTCATGTTATGATTTTCAGACAGCTATGATAGCTCTTAAATATGCAATTGCCATTAGCTACAGGATTAATGTCCCATCTACTTAGATATACTATTTTATGAATATTAATACTTCAATAATTCTACTTTTGCTCACATCCTGTAGTTGTTCAGAAGCACTTTGCTAGAGCATTAATTATTAGAAAGTACCTTCTAGGGTCAAAGTAGGCATTCTGCATACAAAATAGAATGCAGTAATGCAATAGATTAAGAAGTCTGAAACAGGCTAAATCACTCCTAAAAGATTGCTTCTCCCTGAGCACAATAATTGGATCTTCCTATCATCTCCTAAGGCCCTTTTTCAGATAGTCCTACTAAATGAAGTTCAATTGTTAGTTCCAGAAAGAGGTCCTGTTCTACACCAATGCCCACCATGGAATATCATACCAGAGACATTCCTAGCATTTTATTATGATTATTTCAAAGCCAGATGAAATATGTTATAACAAGGTAAGGAAATCGTGCAAACCATGCTTTTGGGAATTCTTCCAGGTCACATGACTGGGAAGGACGAGAGAATGGAAAGTCAGCAGTATTGTAGGCTAGTGCCTAAGGGACCACGGTAATGTCTTTGGATTTCCTTTTTAAATTTATTTTATTTATTTACATCCTGCCTTTATTATTTTTATAAATAGCTCAAGGCGGCAAGCATACTTAATACTAGTTCCTCCTCCTATTTTCTCCACAACCCTGTGAGGTTGGTTGGGCTGAGAGAGAGTGACTGGCCCAAAGTCATCTTTCTTCTCAGCCCCTAGCTGGAAATGGTCTAGGCCAGTGGTGGCGAACCTATGGCACGGGTGCCAGAGGCGGCACTCAGAGCCCTCTATGTGGGCACGCGCGTCGTTGCCCCAGTCCTAGGCCTTCAGCTGGGTTTTATAAAACCTTTTCGCTTTAGGCCTCCACTGCCGTGTGCAAAAAAAAAAAAAGGTTCAATCAATCAGACAATTTCAACTTCTCACGGGAAAAAAAAGATCTTGCAAAGTTGGAATTGATTGATTGAACTTTTTAGTCCCACCCAGTCTGCCATTACCACTGCAACCACGCCCACCCAAGTGGCCACACCCACCCAATGGGCCACACCCACCCGGCACCCGACGATGCATAAGTGGGTTTTGGGTTGCAGTTTGGGCCCTCGGTCTCTAAAAGGTTCGCCATCACTGGTCTAGGCTCTAACACAGCCCTTTTTATTTTTTTGCAAGCTGCCCCTTCCACTCATTTGGTTTTCTTTTGTTCAGTTTCAGAGTCGTTCTGCTGACATACAGACGGAAAGAAGCCCAAGACCTATTAATTCATATCAGCATGTCATATGGTATTGTATCATATCTCAGATCACTCTATTTAGATGCTGTCTGACTCTCTTGGAGCTCACAATAAAAACTTGATAAAACAAAATACAAAATGAAAAAGATTAAAATCTAGCCATTATGCATACGCGCGCACGCGCGCGCACACACACAAACTGACGCAGGTGTGCAAAACACATTCAACAAAGCACTCCATCCACCTACCCCAAGGTTTGAGAGAATAGTCTGGTCTTTAAGATATTTTGGAATGCCATTAGAATTGGAGTCACATCGGTCTCGATGGGGGGGTGGGGGAGGAAAGACCTTATCACAGAGGACAGGTCCTATGGCAGAGAAGACACACTTCCTGGTTCTGGACAGATAGCACTGTTTAATGAAATGAACCCCAAAGCACACCAACTTTGTCACTCATACCACTGGGAAAAAACCATGGACACAAGTGATCTCTAAAAATAACTCTGGCTTAGCCGCATAGAGATAATATGCTCCAAGGCCCCAACTACCTATTCTAGGTAGCAAATTCTTTCCAATATTCTTCTGAGTTGGAAAAACAAAAAAGTAATCTTGGGCTTACCAATCATAGTGTAAATATTTTCCATATATCTGTAATTAAGATTGGGAACACTTGGAGTCCATTTTATCTTCTATTTCTGTTTCAATTGATTTTTAATACATTATTTTATAGGAAATAGTTTTTATTTTGTACTTTAAGCTGCTAAGTTTTGTTCCTGAATAGCATAAAAATATCATAAATTTCAAATAAATAAATAAAATGGATTCAAATCCATCCATTAAGCAAATGAATTAAATCAACCATGTATCTTCAATTTTACTTAAAAAATTCAGTTTCCTGTATAGTGCAGAGATGCTCAATGTTCAGCACATAAGAATGTGATATCTCAATGCTGAAGACATCTCTTAGGTTTTACTACTTATCTGCTCACACACAAGTCCTATTTGGTGCTGTACATTCTACTGAAGGAATTTGAAAATTGAGATGCATGAAGCTTCACAATCCATGTGCATATTGTCCCATAATCTCATATGTTTCATCATATAAGAACACACTTTTAATCAAGAATATCTAAGATAATACTCATTTTAATCAGAGAAAGTATGATTCATCCAAACTGAACTTAAAAAAAAATTGTTGGGTTTCTAGGGGACACATACACAGTTTCCTTATTCAAGGCAATGGAAATAGCATATATTCAGTCCTGGCTTAATTATGTTTATTTTCTGGAAATCTTCAGCTATTTCTTTCTCAAGGCAATTCAACTATCAATTTGCAATTACAGATTGTTAGCTACTGGGATTGCTTGTTTTATATGCTTATATATTGCAATTTTAATCCAAATGTGGTCGATTTAGTTTTTACTGTCTATCTTATAAAATGCCTATAAAACAAGTTCTTCAGAACTGCAGTAGGATATAAATGTTATAAATAAATATTTATTCCATGTGCCTAAAACAAAGCCTCTTATTCAAAATGAAATAAATGCATACCCAAAAAAGAGTGTGGTTTATTTATTTTATTTTATTTTAACAAATTGAATTAACAGACTATTGTGACTATTCAGTAAATCATGATAAAAACAAATCTGGATTAGCATGCTGATAAGTCCAGACAAAGAAGATATTTCCCTTGTTTTTTTCTTGCATTGTTCATGTATAATGCATTCATGCATTAATTAAAAACACAGCAAAATCAGAATTTCAGTTTAGCTCAGGGGCTATCAGGAGACAGTACTAAATGAACTTCCACCTGCTATACTTGGCCCCAGCAGGTTTTCGATCTGGTTGGCAAAGCCTTAAGGATTCTTTAAATTATAATTTCAGTTCCTCTATAATAATAAAATTCTTCAATAAAATCAAAGTAATTGGATACCCTGCTCCATTCCATTAGAGACTACAATTAATTTTGCTTGATACAATCCAGACCCAATATTTGAATAACGAGAACCACCCAAGATTCTTGGAACTTGGTGAAAACACAGTTAGGACATTCTTATGGAAGCATCAAGATTCACTAAGTGGGCAACATTAATTGCCCAGCCAGAGTAGAAAAGAGGACAAAACAAATGCCTGGTTTTCTTCATCCTTGGCTTTAGAAGGTATAAAGTGATAGGCCATGAAAGTCCTGTCTGTGCCACAAATTCTATTATTCTCCTTTATTTAGTTTTCTGGTCAGAGCCCCCCCCCCCCAGAGAAGGAAATATTAAAAGGGGCAGAAAAATATATTTTTCCGCAAAGGGATTTTTTTAAAAGCAGAAACCAAATCTCTCTGGCCTCAAATCTCTGCCCCAAGCAAGAGCCAGCCCTATACAAATGCAGATGTAAAACCGTCAGAAAGTTGGAGCCAGAGAACTCAAGAAGACAATGAGAAAATCTGCATACCCCACCCAAACTCTAGGAGTCATTAGCCCCATCACCAGGAAAGCAGGATATGATAATAGGATTAAACCACAGATATCAAGGCCTAGAAAAACACTCAGAAATATCCTCAAAGTTCATGCCACAGGAACAGGAAACTATT
>NW_015386463.1:376818-379942 GCF_001527695.2 Protobothrops mucrosquamatus
TAAAACCGTCAGAAAGTTGGAGCCAGAGAACTCAAGAAGACAATGAGAAAATCTGCATACCCCACCCAAACTCTAGGAGTCATTAGCCCCATCACCAGGAAAGCAGGATATGATAATAGGATTAAACCACAGATATCAAGGCCTAGAAAAACACTCAGAAATATCCTCAAAGTTCATGCCACAGGAACAGGAAACTATTCCAAACAAAAGGCTAGAGGGGGTATAAAAACCTACTACCCATGTTTTTTCACTGGAATTAGTTGCAAGTGTAATCTGAGTATCACCTTTAGGAACTCCCACATATCCTCAGCTCCTTTCCCATTAGCTACCCAGGCCATGGACTTCTACTGCATATTTATTAAAATCCAGTTTTTGTTGCTTATTTATTCCTGGCTTGGATGAACCAGGATGAAGACTTTACTTCTGACACTGAAGCACGGCCTCCAACTCTAGGAAGAAAGAACTATGGATGTTTCCAACAATCCTGTTGCAGAAAAGTCAATGCATATGAAAATTTTGCAGAGCTTTGTATCTATTGTTTTGACATGGGTGCCACTGAATAAACACTCTGAAGTACCTTGATTGAGAGAAACATCCCTTCACCTTGCTTAGCTTGCATGTGCAGAATACATTTTTCTCTAAGGAGACAGCCAGTCAAAGCAGATTTGCCCAATCTCAACATTTCTTATTACAGGATTAAGGCAGAATTTATATACTGTATATGGAATCAGAGTTTACAACATCAGAGGCATGGGTTTCCAGATGTGAACAAATGGCAGAGGACAGTCCATATGCTGGGAGATTAGATGAAACACAAGCTCATTCAAATAGAAAACCAATCACAATTTTAGCTGAGCTTCAGCTCCGCAAACAAAACACTTGTTTTCCTATCAAAAATAGCTTAGTATCTGAAGTGTCTCTGAATTGATGAACAGTCCTTGAATACAGGTGCCAATGTTTTCTAAAACTAAAAGATGCTTTTCAGATTCCAGTTTCTTTTATAAATAACTGATTAGATTGAATAGATTCTTAATGGTACTAACCACTTCATGGGAGTTTTGTTTGTGAGTTTTGTTTCTGCAGGTTTTTAGCAAAAGAGATATCCCGCAAACTCCATCCCAGTACTGGGAGTGTTGAAATAAGCATCTGTCTCAGTTCTGAAGCAAGCAAACAAAAGTGAGACACCATTAAATTGGAAAAGTATTTACCTCACTGTGTTTGAAATGAAAAAAAAAGTTCTTTATCAGATGATAGACAGCTCTTGCTCCTTTTCTTTCAAACACAGCACGATTGCAAAGAAACAACTCATTTGTAAGACATGAGGATGATGATACAGCTTTTTAAGATTTATTTCCAAAGAGGTTGTGTACCCAAAAGTTACATTTGATCATCATGCAAAATTATAATTTAATGCTAAAAAAATGAATGGCCTTCCAGATATTGCTGTATTATGACTTCCAACATCTCCCTTCCCTGTCCAAAACATCCATGTTTGTTGAAAGTTATGGTTCTATAAGCTCTATGTCCTCATTTAACACTACAAGAATGAACCATGAGGAATGGAGGGATAGCATACTATTTTCTTTTCTATTCCTCCCATTTTTCACAACTACTGTAATTTGAATTAAGTGAGTTTATAAGGTCTTCTAGATCTGGCAAGATATGATGAATCTGAATGATGGAAGCAAATAAAACTCTGACTCTTACATAAACTTACAAAGGTTAAAACAAATAATGCTTAAATGTTAATCCACAGTTCTTTTTTTAATGCTGAAATAGGAAGGGCATACTTATGATTCATTCTGTGTGAACCTGAAGTTCATCCTGGCCTAGATAATCTATCATTCTGCATATTTCTAAACAACACCAAAGAATAGCATCAAGCTGTTAAGTATTTATTTCTATGGGGCAACTTTAAGGTAATACATGTATTATGGTTGGTTGCACAATCAGCCAGATGTTCAGACTGGATTTCGCATTTTTGTTTATCTACTGAGTGTTTTCCAAAGACTTGGTATGGGCAGATGTTGTTGTAATAATGATATTAAAGGTATTGCTGCAGGATGTACTGTAAGCTATTCCAAGCAAAGCTGCTTTTTACAACTTGACTGATGGTGATTTTCTCAATGCTGATGGTGTTCATCGCCTTGATGGTATTCCCGCTATTGAGTTTGGATTTTAAGATCTTTGCTGTCATGACATATTCACTACTAACCTTCTTTTTGACTTCAGTGTGCTTCATGTTGTCAGCCTGAAGGATGCCCAGTATTTGTAGCGAGTTTTATCCAGACCCTTGATGTTATTTCCATGTGGCATTTTGATTCCTTCAGTTTTCACTATTTCCCCCCTGCTGATAGAAAGAGTGGCACATATCCTTCCTAAGGAGATGTTACCAACTGAAAATTTTCATTCATAGTCTGTTTGTCAGCTATCTTCTGGGATGATCTAGTCATGATCTATCATGACTGAAGGCGACATGTATGCGTTTCAACTCTTTGCAACTAGCAGTGCTATTATACAGCTAGTCTCATCTTTGAATTCATTGCTTTAGCCTGGGTTTATGGTGCTGATAATTTTTATGATTGCATTGAAGATATATACTTTCGGTTACAGGCCTGATCCTTGGATGAAAAGGAACTGGATTTTAATCACACAGATCCTCTGCATGGAGTGATTCATCTTTTCTCTAGTCAAGTATACCCTTGTGACCTACAAGGTCTACATCTACTCTGTGTGGTCAATCAGTCTGGGTTGGATTCTTGCTCTTTCATCTATGATCTACATCTTGCTTGTTACAGTTGGGGTATGCAATCAGATTAATAATAATAATAATAATAATAATAATAATAATAATAATAATAATAATAATAATAATAATAATAATAATAAAAAGTTGGAAGGGACCTTGGAGATCATCGAGTCCAACCCCTGCCCAGGCAGGAACCCTACACCATTTCAGACAAACGGCTGTCCAGTCTCTTCTTAAAAACTTCCAGTGTTGGAGCATTCACCACTTCTGGAGGCAGGTTGTTCCACTGGTTAATTGTTCTAACTGTCAGGAAGTTTCTCCTTAGTTCTAAGTTGCTTCTCTCCTTGATCAGTTTCCACCCGTTGCTTCTCGTCC
>NW_015386463.1:379983-391705 GCF_001527695.2 Protobothrops mucrosquamatus
CTATTGAGCAAGGTACCCCCTATACTATACCTGTACATTTGGTTTTTCTTGCCTAAATGTAGAACCTTACTTTTTTCACCATTGAATTTCATTTTGTTAGATAGCGCCCAGTGTTCAAGTCTGTCCAGGTCCTCCTGTATCCTAAGCCTGTCTTCTGGAGTGTTGGCTATTCCTGCCAGCTTGGTGTCATCTGCAAATTAGATGAGTTCCTCATCTATCCCCTTGTCCAGATTGTTGATGAAGATGTTGAAGAGCACTGGGCCCAGAACAGAGCCCTGGGGCACCCCACTACAAACTTCCCTCCATGTAGATGCGGTTCCATTGAGGACCACACGCTGAGTACGGCCGATCAGCCAGCTACGAATCCATCTGGTGGTGATGCTGTCTAACCCATATTTTTCTATCTTATCGAGTAGTAGGTTGTGATCTACTTTATCAAATGCCTGGTCCTCCCCTTGAGAGAGTGAAGATTATGGCTGCCCCTCATCAGATCATGTGGTGGGACAAAGAAACAGAGATCGCTGTGATATTCTGGCCTGGCTTGGCCAATGATGTGAGCTCCCTGTAGGAGAGGAGGACTTTAAAATTGCTGTTTACTAATCATAGAATCTTCCCTAGGACCAGATTTACAGAGCTTTATATTTCCACTAGGGTTTATTTTTATTTCTCATAGAGAAAATAATTTTTTGTGTTTGGTTTTTATTTTATTTTTAATATTTTGTAAGTAAATCACAGCAGATTGCTCGCCTGCTCTATTTAGAGATAGAGCTTTCATATCAAATTAGGCACACTGCAGGAATTTACTTTCTGTTTTCCACACAGCATATCTAACTAACTTCTATTCAGAGTGCAACTTCACTATTTTTAGTTGATTTTCTTGCCAACAGTGTGCCCAGGCTGCAATCCTATGCACACTGACTTGCAAATATGCCTCAATGAACACAGTGGGACTTACTTCTGAAGAAACATAGGTAGATTGTATTAATACACATATATAAATTGCAGATTTCTTTATAAACTGCTCAGAAAGTGCTGCAAAGCACTATGGAGCGTTATATAAGTCGAAGTGCTATTGCTATTGCTATTTTACACGCTGTGAGCCATATAGGAATATATTTATGTGTGCAATTGAAAAAGCTAGAATATGATCGCTGCAATTATTGTACACCAGCCTGAGTTATTTTTGTGAGAAGGGCGGCTGTATAAATTTGAAAAATAAAAAATAAAAATTTGTCTAGTCAAAATCCATTGCAATGTCTTAGTTGTATATATGACAATATTGAGCAGCAATCCTATTTCAGATGGTGTTTTTCAATACTGTTTCAAATCTTCCATGTAAAGGAGATGGGATATAGTGGCAGATGTTTTCTGATTTTAATAGCCAGGGCTCGAGTTATTCAGTATTGTTGACAGAAGAATCAGTGCAATGACAAAATAGTGGTGATGGTAAATTTCCTTGAAAGATTTCTCTCTTGATATTAATATCAATGACTAGCAAGCTTTGGGTGTTTTTATTAACTCCTCTTATTTCTAGGCATTTTGATTATTATGACTGGTCACACAGCCATCCAGATATTTAGATTGGGTTTGGCATTTTTATCCACCCATCAAGTCCACCCCAGGGACCTGTGATAGGTATTATTAGTCTAAGTCATCCAGATATTTAGATTGGGTTTGGCATTTTCATACACCTATTATTACTAGTAGTTTTTTTTAACTAAAATTAGCAGGTTTCCAGCAGATTGATGCTACATTTCAGCTTTGAAACTGAAGACTTTGTCTTCCATTAATTGTTTGTAGTTATAATGAGATAAATAAAGAAAAACTATATTAGAAATATTCTATTTCCACTTCTAAAAGCTGGAAGCAGTTAACTATTTGTTTTTTTAGAAAATAAATGCATTATCTACCTATTTTTTCTTGAATTTATTTCTTTTATTAACTGTAATGATTATCAGTACTTAAGTCTATCTCCTGATTCAATACAATGTACTCTTTTCCTACAATGTTTAATGGTCAGTTATTGTTGCTACTTACATAGTCCCTGGTCATAAACTAGTGGCAAGTGAATAGTGTCAGCTGAGAGGTAGATGGATCTATAACTTGTGATGTGTTTGTTATGTAACACAAAAAAACTAAAGGCGCTGAAATTAAAACTGAAATACCTGGAATGAAAAACAGTCTGCACATTTTCTATTAGTCTACTTTAGTTTTATGTGTAATATTTTTCATAGTTCTTACTGAACTCTACATCTCTTTTCTCTTAACACCATAGTCTTTTCCATCATGTTTCGGATAATATTATCCACAGTGTATTGTATTCAGGCCTAATGAATTAACTCTGCTTCCTTCCTTACCGACAGCCCAGCTTTTGCTCCCTCTTCCTTCTTTTCTTGCCAATTCTTCCAAAGGCTTGTTATTTGTGAGTTTGTTAAACCAAAGTATGGACTGTCAAGATTCTCTAAAATATTGAATTACTGTTTTTGTTCTGACAGACTGGTTGGAAAATCAGTCAGTGGTGGAAGAAGATGGAAATATCACCATGCTTGGGTTGACTAGAATTTTAAATATACTTTTTTATGTGCATAAACCATACACATACTTTTCTTATTTAAACATCTGTCAGCATCAATAATCATGTCCTTCAAGGTAATGAATCTGTAGGCAAATGCCCTTACATTAAAATTAGAAATCAAATTGCAGCTAACCAAGGTAATGAATAATTATTAAAAAAATCTGGAGATTCTTAAGAAGGATAGAAAGAGATCCATATCTGTGAAAGCTTAACTTTTCCTGTCAAATAACTGAGCAAGTAGAATCTAATTCACGCATACAAAGAGACCTACAATTTTCCTCTCCCTCTGTCAAAGGACGATGGAAGGTAGCCGAATAGCTGGTAGGTTACATGACTGGTGTAAGTGCGACTGCATTCTGTCATTTTGTTATTACCGTTTTTAAGTGTTTTAATTGGTTTTAATAGTTGAATTATGCTGACTGATAGTTTCTGTTTTAATTGTGTATGCTACCCAGAGTTACATGCAAGTGAGGTAAACTGCTATTAGCATTCAATCAATCAATCAATCAATCAATCAATCAATCAATCAATCAATCAATCAAAACATAACTTGTAACAAGAAATAATTAGTTTATTATCTAACTATTCTACAATTCAGAGATTAACCTGTCTAGCAGCTATAGCACTGCACCAGTTTGTCTAAAATAAATATGCCTAGACGTGACAAAATTCTTCAAATAATTAATCAGTTTGAGTGGGAGAAGGGTCGATGCAGTACTTGAAAAAAAACTGCTTTTTTGTTTTTTCTGTTGGATCTTATCTGATTCTTGGTGACTGACAGGGAAAGTCCATGCAGTTTTCTTGGCAAGATACTTCAGAACTGATCTGCTACTGCTTCCTTCCTAGGGCTTACATGTTCATAAAAAATACTGTCCAATTCAGTTTGTTTCACAACAAACCTGCTTTGACATGTAGATGGACAAAACTGGTAACCCAATTTTCTTTATCTGGGATACTTTATCTGTTAGGATATAGTGACACATGATGGTGGTACTCATTACCCATCAAGGAAAAGAAAGTGTATTGAGCATAGCTTCAACTTACAAAAGGGACAGATATCTTTTCATTTCAAAACAAAACTTATTGACTATCTGTTCTTAATTGAGACAGGCACTCTTGGGTAACAGGACTGTTCTGTTCGGGTAGCCCAGGGGTCCCAAACCCCTGGGCAGTGGCCCACTACTGGGCCTTGAGCAATTTGGAACAGGGCTGCAAATGTGGCGGGTGAGCACACAGGCGCATCCCTACTTGCGAATAATGGGTGTGCATGCCCTTGCCCACCACTCATGCAGAACCATCCCCACTACTCCCCCGCTGGTCCACGAAGCCGAAAAGATTGGGGAACTCTGAGGTAGTCCTTGTTTGGCCACCACAACTGGGACCAGCCACTTGTTTGTTAAGCAAAACGGTTAGGAAGTGAAACCACAACTGTGCTTATAATCTTCCTTAAGCTTTCTTTTGTTTTATAGACCTGCAAATGTTGTAAATGCGAGGATAGGTCATAAAATTACATTTTCATTCCTATCATAACTGAACAATGGCTAAAGGAGGCAGTTGCTAAATGAGGACTACCTTTATTACTTTCCTATGGTTAAGACTATTTGTTGTAAGATCTGTTGCTCCGTCTCCTTCAGGGTGTGAAGAATAGATTTATTTCTTAATTTTGTTATATTAACAAAAAGTCTCCAAGTACACAAAACATATCTTAAAAATATCAAAGCAGAACAAGCAAATCAAAGTGGATTAACAGGAAAGAAAGAACAAATTGATTAGTGATATGCTATTCTTTAGATTGCATAACGGAATACTTTTGTTATTAAGCTTTCACTCCTTCTGAATTCATGAATATGTCAATGTAATTTTTAGACAGCATTAATAAGTAATTTATCACTGACTTCCTCTGGGTTGTTTTTTCAACTACCCTATAGTTCTGATGCTTCCTGAAGATCTACCCTCCAAATACTGACCATGCCTGAACCTAGCTTCTGAACCCAGAGAAGATTGGCCAGGTGCTGCCACCTACTGATACACTCCTATTCTTACTTCTGAATATATTTAGTTGCTCTTTTTATAGCTCCAAGGTATGATATATTGACTTTTCCTCACCAATTTTAGCATTAAAGAGAACAATAGTGAATGCGATCTAACAATTTTTACTTCTTTTGTTCTAATTTCTGAACAAAACAGTGTGCTAAATGTTAGTTTTTAAAACACAAAGTTTTTTTTAAAAAAAAATAAAAAGTATACTGTTTATATATTTTTGTTTTGCATTGTCCTCATGTTTTGGCAAGAGGTATAATAATGATGCTTCATTATATTTCTGCATTATATCTTCCTTGTAGAAATAACACAAATTAGATAATTACATCATTTACATGCAATTGTAATTATGGCTTAGGATGGATATTGCCCTTGACAAAAGAATTTATGATGTGTACTGGGTGTTTTCACACAATTAAATACCTTTCACTAGTAGTTGATATATTCTGTTCCCCTCTTTTTGGATTGAGTCATTTCTTTTCCTTCCTTCCTTCCTTCCTTCCTTCCTTCCTTCCTTCCTTCCTTCCTTCCTTCCTTCCTTCCCTTTCCTTCCTTCCTTCCTTCCTTCCTTCCTTCCATCCATCCATCCATCCATCCATCCTGACTCTGGAGGGCAAAACAGGGATTCAAGAGAGGACCTATAATATCTACACTGAGTCTATACATGACAGTAAACCACGATTAGTAAATCATTTATTGAATAAATTATAATTGGCTGTTTGTACAGTGCACTAAGCCAAATTAATTAAATCATCTACAACTTAAATGATGACAATCAGTCACAGAGTTGAGCTGGAAATAATGAATATGCAATATGCATTTGAAGGTAAAAGAGTATAAAAAGCAAGGCTATAATGTGAAAGGTGGACTGATGACAAGCAGACAGAAGAATGAGAAAAATTAGGATTATGCATAAAATGCAACATTGTGGAAAAAGGATCCATTTCATCGAGAAAGTTAGGGAAAGAAAGAAAATATTAATGTCAAGAGTGAAAACTTGGGAGCTACATGCCTTATTGTTTCATCTGGTCATTAGAGTAAGGGGGAGGGAAAGATGAAGCTTTGAATGGGTTAGTTAGAGAAACGAAACCTCTCCAGTTCTGCAGACGTTTGTTGAGACAAAGATGCATGGAAACTTTTCAAAGACATTCTAGCTGTGAAGAAGATACCAGAACATTCTTAAAACAACAAGAAGGTGTTTACAAGAATTACATGGACATCTGTGAGGTCTGGCTGGGAATGTTATTGTTATATGCTTTGGTTAGATATCTTGGAATTTTAGAGTTAGTTTTCCTTCGCCTATATCATGTGATGTATTCAATAAACCAGTAAAATTTTCAGAAATGAAAGACATCCTGGACTTTATTTGGATACTCAAGCTGGAGGTTGACAGTTAAGGCTTATAAATGGAAGGGATGAAGCAACTGAGGATGTAAAAGCAAAAATAGATGTGAACTTTAAAATTGATTGTCTGCATATAAAATTATTATTGTGAGTGTGGACTGTAGCAGTGCATTGAGATTACTTGATTTTACTTCATTTTCAGAAAAAATGAACAAGAACAAAAGTTTGGTTTTTATTAAGGATTTACTTTTAGATTTTGCTATATCTGGCATAAAGATGTCCATTAATTGTTTTCTAAAGATATGTCCTCTTAATGCAGCCTTCACCCCATTAGCAGCCTACCACAGAGACAACCTAAATTTGTCCCTATCTATTATAGTTTTTGTTTTATGTACAAACAATCTACGATACTTCACTGATGAACTGCATCTGCTAAGTTCCAGTTGGCCACTAGAGGCTCCTCTGACCTTTCTTCCCTCCGGATCAGTAGGCTTTCCTTCTGTGGTCATTTTGGCTGGATTGTAGGAGAAACTGTACACCTACATCTGCCCTAACTTCACAAAATGCCATTCAAACATTACATTCTATTCCTTATTTACACTGGTCTACAGGAAGACCACTTGAATGGTTGCTAAACATGCATTCAGTGGTCTTTCAACAGACTAGTACATCTGTTTGTAAGTGCTGCCAGTTGACTTAAACTGGGAAATATATATACTGCTGGTTTTGTCCCAGATTAGGTCCATTAGAGGCTTTCTGAGGCTTATGTTAACAAGGGTGTTTTCTACTATTTTACTACACTGGGAAAATGAAGCAATTTTCTCTACAATAAGTTTTGTATAATCCAGGGATATTTCAAGTGCCAAATGAGACCATTTGCTGCCAGTTCTATTGTCTCTTAGGGATTTTGAATAATGGGAAACTGCAGTGAAATTGACAAGAGTTCTGTGAGTTTTACCTTCTAATCTAAGTCAGTAAAATCTATACCCAAATAGACTGGCTGCCAGGATGATAAGGGTGGGGGGAAAGACAGTCTAAGATAAAGCAGGAGGCAGCGTTCTCAGAAAGCTCCTCTCACTGACCCATATCAATTTGGCAGGTGGACTCTTTTGGGCGCAGACCTGCATTTCCAGAAGACTGGTAAACCATGTTCAAAACTAGCTGGATGGCAAAGAACTGGAGCTAAACATTCCTGTGCTGGCAATCGGTAACTTAGGTAGTCTGAAAAATGGCTAAAACCTCTGCCTGGAAAGCCACCCATACATGTCCAAGCATCCATTGCTACAACATCTGCTGAGTGATGATGCTGGGGGTAGGAGAATCAAAATAAGAGTAAAGAAAAAAGAGCAGAACCACTCATCAACCTTATTACTAAAACAGATTAGAATGTGGCTTTTCCAAGCAGCACAAGTTATGTTGGCTTAATTTACTGCTGATTGAGTGACATGGGAAATGTGGTCTTGAGGATCAGCTGTAAGTAACTGATGAATCCTTGCTCCAAGTACAACATGCTATTGTGTTTACATAATGGAGATAGTTTACTGAATGCTTACAACACTACGCAAAAACATCTTTCAGCACTCTGCATTGCCTGTGTTAAATTGATTCAAAATCATGGCTACGAATTACAAACGTACAGCTAAAATTAATGAATTTTGTGTCTGCATAAAGTTGGCTGTAAAGTTCATTATTTTTTAACAGAATGGGTTGATCCATACAGTTTATGGATATTCCAATTTATTTCATATCTTTAAAGTAGAAACAACATCTTCGTTTTGAATACAGCTGGTTCAGAGAAGCTAAATATATCTATGCGAAGATTTTTTAAAGTATTCTGTTGTATATAGTTCCTTTTTAAAAAGATATATCTGAAAACATGCAACTTACAGTAACATAATTGTTATAGTAAAGCAATCTGATAAGTGAACCAAAAAATTTCAATAAACCCAATTAGCTATTTTTTGGAAAATTATTGGTTGCATCAAAGCAAGCCGTAAATGTGATTGACACTAATTGCCATTTGAGTTGGCAGTCCAAACTCATTGAAGCAGAATAAATGATAAAGAAGCTAAATCTGGCTGGGATGTTAAAGAACTGAGAATTCATACATCTTTTACTATTTAGGTCTGCTTGCAGGTTTATCCTGTTGTTCAGGTTCATATATTTTTCATGAAGCATAATAGAAATTACTGCTAGAGGATAATGCCAATACAATTTAGAACGTTCTTCAAACTAAACTGTTTGTACAAATATATAACCAGCTATGCAGTTATACTGAAGTACAATATATTTAGAAATAATACTGAAGAATATAATTTATTGCAAATAATATTAAATGCAAGAATCTTACAGTGTTGTTTACCTTACTACAGAATCAGGACTTCTACAGTATATTTCAGTTGAAAAATCCAGACCGCCAAAAGAAAAAAGCAGAGAATTGGTTTCCTTTACTTAAGGCCCATTCAGATTTTTTATATCAGGTAGTCCTAATAAAATTGTGATTGTAGCTAACCTGGTTTCCTTTGAGCGGCATGGTAGCCTAGTAGTGAATACACTTGCTTCCCACTTGGAAGGTTGAGAGTTTAATCCAAGGTAGCAGCAGATGTTTCGCTTCTAGGGCTCAAAGAAAAAATATCTGCTGCGAACTCCACATGGCATCAGGAAGGGCATCCAGCCAGTAAACACTCAGCTCCATCCAGTCACCCCAGCTCTATCCTGAATTAAGGGGTTACAGGGTCATAAAAAGGGAGATAACCTGATTTCCTCAACTTGCTCAGCTGAGCTGTGGAATTTAATTCTGTTTTTTTCAGAAACTGTATGGAATTCTATTTCTGTTGGTCTATGAACACTGCTTTAGTTTTAAAGTCAATTGTATGCTAGGCCCTCTGTAGTTCAGAATGAGATGTAAATTACTCTATACAAGAATGATTACAACTAAATTGACCTAGAGCTGGTGCCCATTTTCTTCTAATACAGCATTTAATGGTCACATTGGCTTTGATCTTATGGTATTATCATGGATAATTTACCCCTCTGAAATACTCTGTTTACAAGTTATGGATTGATTACTCAGTGCTTACTACCGGTATATTATGAAGAAATTTCTACTGTCAGTCTTAAGATGTTTTTCCGCTTCAGAGGCCCCTAAAGCATGTGATTCTGGGGAAGAGCTGCTTCTATATGTTTCTCTAAGCTGTCCTCCCAAGCACAGAAAGCGACACTGCAGATATTGATTATCCTGAGAAACATCTAGGCTTGGAATTGTCGGGTTGAAGACCAAGAGAGGATAAGACTGGTCAACTTGTATAATACTTGGCTATTCAATTACTTGATTTTAATACCATAGTAATAATAGGGGTAAAAATACACAAAGGTCCGAGTTAGTATCTGGAAGATAACATGCTACTTTATATCCAGCAAAAACCCTCTTCCTTCCTGTGTCAACACATCTAACAATGAACAGATAGAATATTTGTTAGAGATAACAAATTTAAAAGGTTTTGTTTGAATTGGGAAACAGATGTGTCACGTGAATGTATTTTGCAAAGATGCACAGACTTATGTAAATAGAATAAGATGTACAGGTAATCCTTGGCTTACAAACACAATTGCGCCCAAAATTTCTGTTGTTAAGTGAGACATTTGTTAAGTGAGTTGTGCCCCATTTTATGACCTTTCTTGCCACAGTTGTTAAATGAATCACTGATAAGTTAGTAACCTGGTTATTAAATGAATTGAGATTCCCCATTGACTTTGCTTGTCAAAAGTTGCAAAAGGTGACGACATGACCTTGGGACACAGCAATGCTCATAAGTATGAACCAGTTGCCAAGCATCTGAACCTTGATCTCCTGAACATGAGGATGATACAAAGGTTGTACCTGTGAAAAATGGTCATTAGTCATTTTTTCGCCACTAAACAGTCACTAAATGAACAGTCACTAAATGAACTGTTGTAAGTCGAGGACTACCTGTACTTGAAGTGTTTTAATTTAAAATATAACTGAAGATTACAAAATTCAGTTTTCGACTGCTTATTTGAAATACGGCAATGAAAAACCAACAATGAAATTAATTTATTAGAATGTTATACCAATGAAAATATGAATATTAGTTAACAGGTATCGTTAATAAAAAGATTGTAATAAATCTTTTTGTTGAAATAAATGAACACATAGGGTTGGAACCAGATTTCATTGTATTTAGGATAGATCCTATTTATGTTGCCCAATTATATTTTTATTAAGAAAATAGGTAAAATCAAAGGATTTATTTGAATTTCTGGTTTCTTATGGACCATTGCTGTAATTGATTTTAATTATTTTGGACTGTTTTTTGTTTTTTTTATTTAATATTAACCACCAGAATTGCTGCAGCCAAATGGATGGCCAATAAAGTATTTAAACAAATAAAAAATGTTAGGTATTTGTTCAATAATATTTATACATATTTACCAATTTTTCCTAAAATGTTTTCTTTTATAACCTACACAGTAGTAGTGTAGTGTTAAATAAGCAAGTTGTATTAGGCTGTAAAACTTTCATATCAAAATGTGAAGGAATAACTGAATCTATTGAGATAGGATCTGCTGAATAGTCTCATGAGATGGCTTATTGTTAAAAAATATGAAGTTTACAATTTTGTTTCTGTGTGTAATTTGATTTGCCATTATAGACAGCAGTTTATGTCTATGTAATTAACAATGTGTTCAAGGTTTTGCTTTTGTGTGTTACATGACATCTCACTATAAACATAAATCATAAAACAGCACAATTCCAGTTTAAAACTGGATTCTAAAAATATGTTAGAATGCTCTTGTATGTTTGTAAATAAAATAGTCTGATACTTCTCTCAAAACTACAGGGAATGATTAATTATCATTGCCAATTGGACAGTTTCCCATCATTTCCTCTTTGCCATCTGCAGTTGTGCAAATATTTGTAAAGAAATTAAAATAAATTGATATAAGAAATTAATGAATAATTTTATTAGCATCTGCTATAGCTGACATAGTTTGAAATTAATGCTGGATTTTACAACGTTATCAATGTGCTCAAACAATAAAATATATCTTGGAAATGAAAGTAAAATCACTTTTGGATGTCCTCTCATAGGCCATTCCTTATTAGCAACTTATAACAATATAGCCATATAAAGACTAACTATAATACTGATTTATCACCATGCTGATGATAATATAAATGACACAAAGCAACAATTATGTGGAAGAGAAAAAGTGCCATACTTGATGAATTTGCACCCAATGGGCCCATGATTATTACTACTCCCCGCTCCTCACTGTTATTTCTTTTATGGTTTCTAACACAGATTGTATGTCATATATGCCACTTATTACCTCTTATTCTTCTCTGAACCAACCCTCCCACACCATTTGTTTACACTTGTTTCAATCTATACTGCTTTGGTTTTTTTATCCAAATTTATCTCATCTTGTCCAAAGTAGCTCATGCCCTTTGCTTCCCCTCATTTTTGGATTGTGAAATAGCCCATCAATGAGATAAAAAGGAAATAAATCTCTAAAAAGCCTAAGAAATAGATATAGGAATGAGTATAGATAGCTGATTTACATATAGACTTAAATTGACTAGATATTTTAAATTATTTGTGCAGTCAATAGTAATTGCTGTATAACATGTTGAATAAGCTGGTAATATGTTTCTTTCTTTAAGAAATATATATATATATATATATATATATATATATATATATATATATATATATATATATATATATATATATATAT
>NW_015386463.1:391805-501619 GCF_001527695.2 Protobothrops mucrosquamatus
AATAGCAGTAGTAAGATTTACATTTAAGCATACAACTAAAAGAAGTCTACACTGCTATTGTCAGGTGTGAAAGTTCAGGACCACAAGTGAAGTTCCAATTAAACTGATTTGATACTAATCATGCCTATGTACCGGAATAAACATAGAAAACTGATTATCTTGGTATTAGATAAGGGCCACCGGAATTCAAGAGAGGTTACACTTACTCCATTTGTACTAATAAAGGAAATTATTTATAGCTCAGGGTTGATAGGAGGGGTCCTTGTGCTCTCTGAGCTTGCTTGTTTTCTTGCAGACGTTTCATTACCCAAACTAGGTAACATCAGTGCTAGTAAAGGAGTGCTGTTTGCTGTCAGTTTATATTCTAGTGGCTTGCCTGTCAGTGTTGGTGGGGGTGGTCTTAGAGATTAGTCCATTTGTGGCTACGTAAAGACTCTAGCCCAGTGGTTCTCAACCTTTTTAATGCCGCGACCCCCAACTGGTCGTAAGTCGAGGACTAAACCGGTCGTAAGTCGAGGACTAAACCGGTCGTAAGTCAAGGACTACCCAACTGGTCGTACATCGAGGACTTTCCCTGCCCGGGAGCGCTGCGCATGCGTGGTTCCGCCCCCTGCGCCGGCCAAGGTGTAGCTGGCAAGCGGCAGAGACGGAGCAGGCCAACCACCAGCTGGCCCAGCCCAAGGGAGGTAAGGCACCCGCCGGAAAAGGGGAAAAAATGGTGGATGGCCTTGCTTGGCGACCCCCGTGAAATGGTCAATCGACCCCAAATGGGGTCGCGACCCATAGGTTGAGAACCGCTGCTCTAGCCTGATTCCTCTTTTGACTCCACCCCCCAGGATTTTGTCACTCCTTCTCTTATAAATGTTGAAAGAGATATAGAATGTGTCAGATTTTTAACATTTCGGATACTAACTCTCAGCAGTCTCTGGACTTGAAAAATTAAACACCCCAAATCCAGATTTGTTTCTAGAACAGAAGCTCATGTGAGACCATATAAGGAAACTCTTAAATGATCTTGTAATCCCTCACCAATGTGCTATACTTGCTCAAGGTAGCTTCATTAATGTTTGGATTCATTTTATAACAAAATGAGACTAATTACTATAACTGTTAAGTGTTACAGGAGAGACAACAAATTTTGGTCACAAGAGAAGCAGTTAATATTGATTTTTTTTATATACGAATAGAAGAAATCTTTTTCTTCTATTGTTTTTACCTGTGAAGGATGTTTCAAAAAATGAAACAAGATAATTCTTGGGTTCAAGAATCTGAGTGCAACAGCTAATGCTTGAGATTGCTGATTCAATAAAAAAAATGAGGCAGATGGCAATGGGGAAGATCAGTAGAAATTTAATTTACTACTAAATAATGTTTGCCAAGCGGTGCAAGTGATTATAATTAAGTAAATATGGTATTTTAATTTATATCTTCAGAACAAAGGTATTCTTCTTTCACTTTTTAAATTTGTTGGAATATCTCGTGAACAATCAATGAATAAATTTATAAATCTTGGTATTACATAGTGTAAATACCAATAATAGCAACATAAGTTTATAATTACAAATAGAATAAGTATTACTTTGAAATTGGCTTGTAATTTACATAATTTTTCTTTTTTAATAATATGAATGTAATCCTAGTGATCACGATGTGGGCTTAAAAGTGATTAATTATAGAAGTATATTAACAAATGTTACAAATATTTTTAAAAGAAACACTTCTATTTTTAATAGAAAAAAACCTCAAAGTTTAGGAAATGTAATTTCTCATCTAAAGTCTAACACAATTCTGTACTTTAAAGCACAATAACAATGAACTGCACACAAGACAGTCACATCACTGTATTCATGAAAGGTAGTGGTCTCAAGCACTGAATCTAATCATTGGAATAATTGCTCCCATTAACTTTCCAAATGATCTCTATTTAAATTTTGAAGAGTACTCTTAGACTATTATCTGATGGTAGTCCATCAGACTGCTACTCTAATTGATTGTAGGAATGTTGTGGATATAATTTATCCTGATTTTTGCAAAGCTCCTGGCAAAGCATCACGATAATTTTATTATCAATGGTTAAACACAGGGAAGAGAACAAAAACACAGGCAGTTGAATGCCACATACAAAAAGGCCTCATTAATGGTGGGAAGGATACTTTGCAAATAAAGACTTGGGAATATTTTTTAATCAGATCTGCAAATTATATATTACTCAACTGGTAAAATACACTCCAGAAAACAAACATCATATTAAATATGAAAACTAAGCTGAAACAAAAAATATTTCAGCAGAAAATTCAGCAAAAAAATTGCAAAACTCTGCATCTTATGTATTTATGTTTCTGGGTTGGTATGTGTTGGAATTGTGGTTAGAAAATGGAAACTAATGTTGGAAACTCTAGTTATCAAAAGACTCTTGGGATTGTAATAAATCACAATTACAACATGACTCAGCAATGTAATATATTTGCAAAAGGGTAACATTATTTCAGGATGTTGTAAAAGAAACCTGCCTCCAGAAGCGGTGAATGCTCCAACACTGGAAGTTTTTAAGAAGAGACTGGACAGCCGTTTGTCTGAAATGGTATAGGGTTTCCTGCCTGAGCAGGGGGTTGGACTAGATGACCTCCAAGGTCCCTTCCAACTTTATTATTATTATTATTAAACATTATTCCCATTTTGTGAAAAAGCAGTACCTGTATTCTGCTTTAGTTTGGCCAAATTTTAAATATTTTATCTAGTTAGAACAATCACACTCTGAGAAAGGATATAAGCAAATTAAAAAAGAGCAATGCTTAGCCTGAATTGAAGAACAAGTATGAAAAGCAAATTCTATGAAAAAAGTTGAAAAATGTGCATATGCAACGTTATGACAGGATGCATAGCACTCTTCCAATATCATAAGATTTCCCTGGATTTCCCAGAGGAGTGACCAAATGGAATTCCATAGCAGCATGGTGGATTTGAGGAAAAGTTTTAAGAATTTTTGCTTAAAACAAAGAGCAGTTTAATGAAGCAACCAAGTACATAGACTCTTCTTTATTATAAGACTTGGGACAGATGTTGATAAGGTATCTATGGAAATAGTCTAGCTGGATTTCCTGCATCAAGCTGGAGATTGGGCTAGACATAGAGAAGTGATGGAATGCCAGAGAGAATAGAAGCTATGCCATCTAACAGCATTCGATAGGTATTCTGGCAAAGTAGAGTAGTAGTGTGAGGCTTGGTGTATCATCAACAATATCCTTGTGCATTAAGGTAAAGGTAAAAGTTTCCTCTGTTCAATTGCATCCGACTTTAGGGGGTGATGCTCATCTCCGTTTCTTAGCCATGGGAGCCACCATTGTTTGAAGCATCTTTAACCACTGAGCCACCGTATCCCTCTCCTCTTGTCCATTATATGGTACAAAATACTATCCTTTGACATGGCACCAGACTGCTACAAACTGACTAGATAATGTAAGGCCTCTTCCAAGTTTCATTCTTGGAACATTCATTCATTAATTCAAGTGCCACAATAAAAATACTGTATATACTTTGAATTAAACATATTAAAATAACAGTGTACAATTGAAAATTAAATTAAAATTATACGGTGCAGATAGAAACTGTTGACAGATTCTGTTTTAAGAACCATGTGATGCCAGGATCCATTGAGTTCTAATAGTTAGCAATTTCTTTCACAGTGTTTCATGAAAGAACTGCTATTATAGAGCATTGCTCTTCAGCTACTGTAGCTTCTTTTGACCCATATAAATAGGTTTGCCCATACCCCAAGAACCAGGAATCTGCAAGGCTAGGTCTGGGCCACAATTTTTTGTACAGTCTCTAGATATCTGATTAGCATAGTCAAAACTTAAGACACTGTGAGATCACAGACATTTGATTTTGATTTTTTCTGATTCCAGATCCAGAAAGTAGAGAGAAGAAGAAAACTCAGAAATAGCAGGCTTATTTGAGTGGAAGTCCTCTGAATTCATATGGGTAGAAAAGTCAAAGATAAAAGCATTTTGATTGGAATAGATTATTGATTGATTTGATTTGATTTTGCTGGAACAAAGTAAATATCAGCCTTATTTTCTGCTTATTTGGCTCCTAACAGGTCCCGGCCTTGAATTTCTATATGCCTGATCCCCTTAACTATCCTGCTCCGACTGGGCCCTTGAATATCTGCCTGATTATTGTCTCTCCTTCTGTACTCACAGAAATACAGAAGTAATGACTTCTCTGCTCACTCATTTCCACCCTTGCACTGACTCTTTAATCTGATTATGATTGCTATTTACCTTTAGATTTCCCAAAATTTAAAGAGAACATTTTCCAGACATGTATTGCCTTGATTAGCTATATTTGCTGGGACTGGCTGCTTAAAATCTCTTTCATTTGTATTGATAGTTCAGTTCTATTATCTTCCAACTGACTGTTCCAGCAAACAATACCAGACATTTACAGAATTGTATCTCTCTTCCGATAATGCACTGGGAAAGATTACAGTACGCTTTGGGAGCAACAGACTTTAGATAATATTGCAGACAATTTTGTGAGTAGCTTGTATTTTATGTTCATAAAAGTAGACTAGTCCTCTTTTCACAGCGTATTAATAATTGAAGCTAATCATTATTATGGGGACAAATGTGCATTTTTTCATATGATAGAAATATTCACACAAACTGTATATAAGAAAAAGCTGCAAAAGCAAAGAAAGCTAAGCATCCATCCATCCTAATCCACTATACTCTACAGCTTGAATTACTTTAGTTCCCAGAGATAATAATTTCAAGTATCACAGCTGGATTGAAAAATACTTCAAGCAAAGGACTGAACTAAGCTAAGGACGCTTTCCTTCTTAATACAAGTAACACTTCCCTCCTATTTCAAAGAATGAGGCGTGTAATGTATTGATGTGAATTACTTGGAAATGTTGAAAAAAACGGTCATAAGACTCTGTCAGTTAAAGGCCAGACTTTCTGTCTACATGCTCATTAACTTGTGTTAACAGCGGGAACTAATACTTGAATCCTATTGGCCGCCGCCTAGTTGCTGAGTGTATAAAGAGGTGGAGCGGCAGTTATCCAGGCTTCTGTTTAAACCTTAAATAAAGAGTTGTTGTTGCACCTGCTGCCTCGTCAATGCCTCACCGATCATCGAACATAACAAGGCGCATGTCAATAAAAGGGAAAAGTGTCCTATTGCGTCTACTTTGACCTAGACCTGAATTAGTTGCAGTGAGAGAGATGGTTTTGAGAAAGAGTTTACATAATTAGTTGCTACTGAATATAGTCACTTAGTTGTTTCCCAATATGTCCTACCATTCAATTTCAAAATAAGGTGTAATTTAAACCTTTAATGAATGTTCACATTAGGTGTTAGATTGAAGCAACAGCTTGTGGGGAAAAAATAACAGGAAATTATGTACAGATATAAACAACCGCACATTTCTTTATGCAAGCTAGATGGACCTGTTCTTCTAGAAACACTGTTACCGTCCTTTTTCTTTATCTTTTCAGAGATTTCTATAAACAGGCATGTCAAAAGGGTTGACTGAACTACAAATAATATGGAGCAAAATAGTAATTGCATTCAGCTCAGTTATGATAATTACATGAATTATGTGATTATTTATTTTGTATTGAAACACATTACCATAATAATCCTCTATTATCCCTCTAATTTTGTTATATAAATGAAATTATTCAAGGCAAGAAAGGTAACACTTGATATTGGAACTAAGAGGAGCAACTATTCCCAAAGGAAAAATAAATAAAGGTAATGCTGTTTTTGTTTGTTCCTTGTATATTACAATCAGCTCTTCATTTTCAAGATGTCATGTTGATGAAGCTGGAAAAGTACATCAGCTTCCAGAGTCAACATTTTAGCCCAAATGTTAAAATAAATACATGTAGAATTTGCATCTGTAAAAGCCCTTCTTATACTTGGAAGACAAAAACATTTGCTATGAAAAAACTGACATTTTAAAGTATTACTTTACTGTACACAGAAGAAGATGCTAAGACAGTTACAGAATTGAAAGTGAGAAACACTCATTATTCCTATAAACAAATGAGTCCAATCAATTGATTTCATTCATGATCAGCACAATGCTTTAGTGATACATTTTTGAGTTGTACAGTTGGTAATCCTTTTTCCTAAGGAGAAGACATTGCTTTACTTATTGAGTTACCTGTGTCAACTACCCGTATATACTCGAGTATAAGTCGACCCGAGTATAAGCCGAGGGACCGATTTTCCCACAGAGAACTGGGAAAAATTGGTGACCCGCGCATAAGCCGAGGGGGCATTTTGGCTGTTCCTCCCTGGCCGCCTCGGCCCCCCCGGCCTTGTCAGTGAGTGCCCGGCAGGGAGCAGCGTCGCCAGGCCTCCCCCCTTCGCGCAAGGCTTCTGGCATTCCCCCTCGCGCTTGGCTGCGGCTCGCCGCTCGCTCCCCCTCCCCTGGCGCTGCGCTGCGCCTGCTTGCCTGGCGGCGGCGTCCGCAGCAGCAATGAGCTGGGCAAGCAGGCGGAGCGCAGCGCCGGGGGGGAGCGAGCGGCGAGCCGCCGCCGCCGCNCATTGCCGCCGCCGCCGCCCGGTTCGTTCCCGCCGCCGCCGCCGCTCGAGACGCTGACTCGAGTATAAGCCGAGGGGGGCATTTTTCAGCCCCAAAAATGGGCTGAAAAACTCGGCTTATACTCGAGTATATACGGTAGATTTCTATCATATATCGATTGGATTATGACTAAGTCTGAACTTTAAAAATAAATAATAAAATATCAGAGTTAGGTTTATATTAGTACTAAGGCTTCAACAAAAGATCATAAATATAGCTAAAATAGACTTGTTTGTAAACTTGTTTGTGTTTTTGATCACTGTAGTTAGTTTCCCAAAGTTGTGTGCCACAAGTTGCTTAAATAGACAAACTAACCTGTTCCTAATAAGCATTTGTTAAACATTAAACAAAACAATGGAAACTTTACAAGAGAATCTGTCTTGGAATATCCATCACAAGTGCTTTGCTATAATCAGCTGAATAATAATTGATATAAAAAGAATCACCATGACCTGAATATTGAGTTAATGAAGGTGTGAAAAATTAAGTTACAGCTCTTGATAGGATTGACAGTAGAGAAGCATTTGGCCATTGTTTCAATGGCTTTGATTTAAAGGGACAAATGTGTTCATTAATTCATTCATTTTAAAAATTTGTATGGCTGTCCACTTTACAGCACAATGCTGAGTGGCACACAGTAAGAAATATTATATGCAATTTTCTCAAACGCAGCGTACAAGCATCACATTTTTTGAAATTTTGGTATGGTGATTAGATTAAGATTTATTCATTCATTTAATTAAATGGGTACACTGCCTGACTCCCAGCAACTCTGGGGTGTTATGTTGGTTAACTTGATTGCCTAAGAAGATATCAGTAGGAATGAGGTATGCTCAATTTAATGCTCCATATCAAATATTTCTTGGTTGACTTTCTTCCTAGTGAAGTTATATCCCATTGCATGAGGAGAAGAATGGGTGCAATCCATTTTGAGATAAAGGGATCAACCAACAAACATGGCTAAGCCATCAAGGAAAGTAAAAAGTTGTAGCCAAAATTCAAAGATATTATTCCATGTACTAAGTAGGTCTGCATCCATACAAAGAACAATACTAGATACATATCAAAACACTTCAAGAATATTTCTGAGAAACTTGGACAGAACCGACTTAATCTCTGAGAAGTTGCAACAAATACCGAGTGTATTTCATAAACAATTTGCTGAAAAGAATTTGTTTTAAGACTTTGCTGAAGTCCTGGCATCCAGGAATGAACTGAGCACTCCAACAATAGTTAAAGGCTTGGATGCCTAATTAAATGCATTTTGTATTACATAATCTCTCTGGGAATGCTTTTTCCCTGATGCGTAAATTACTCCAGAGGGAAAGATGACAAATGGTCTCTTGGTATGCATAGATGATATTTATACATTCTATATCAAATCAGTCTTTGAACAATAAATAATACCTCGAATTCTCTGTGGGCTCCTGATAATTAAGGTTGGCTGCAGTGCTTGCACTATTCAATTATAATGGTCCACAATGCTGCTTTACACATCAGAGATTAACAAAGTAGAACAAAGATATAGCAAGTGTTTTGAATTAAGTGCAGGGATAATATGCTTTCAGAGACCATCTTGCACAAGAGAATCAGATCTCCAGCCTGACTTTGAGAAGCTGACTTTCTTAAGGCAAAATACACTTTCTAGAAAATGCAGACATAGCTCCTTATGGAAATGGTCACTGTCAGGATGGTTAGCAATGTTGAATATGAATAAATGAGTTGGCAAGCTGGGTGAAATAAGTATACAGTCAATTGTAGAAATTCTAATGTGGCCCCAAAACTAAATTCTGTTAGATAATTGTCTACTATGACAAAAATATAAATTTAAAGCATCAGATGTTTGGGTTGCAGAATTCCCTATTCTTATATTGTCAAGTAAGAATAATTGTCATTATTTGGGGAGGGGAAGTAACATTCATTCCATTAAGGAGAGGAGAAGAGAATGAAAATTAATATAGAATAAGCTACTGTTCTCCAGTCTAAAGTTAAAGTCTCCATTAACCACTGAGTATGTTGTGAATTTCAGGTCTTTTATGTATAGTATACTTCAAGTTTGTTGGGGGGGGGAATGGATGGTATGTAAACGTTCGTCAATACATAATGTATTTTACCAATCTTGATTGTTAGGGCCATTTGAATAATACTTACATGACGGGAGAGTCATGATTGTAGCCTGGATTGGTAAAGAGATGAGCAGGGTGTCCTCCACATGTCTGCCTTTCCGAGGGACCAGCAAAACATGCAGTGAGAATGCCATAAAACCATCATAAACGTGTAAGAAGAGCAGATTATAATTAATGTTATATCAAACAAATGAAACATCTTTGAGTCTGGGTGCTGAAATGGAAGTGTTGCCTTGTTGAAGTCCTTCAGGTGCCTTTGGGGCCCACCAAAACTCTATGCCAGTGGTTCTCAACCTTTTTAATGCCGCGACCCCAACCGGTCGTAAGTTGAGGACTAAACCGGTCGTAAGTCGAGGACTAAACCGGTCGTAAGTTGAGGACTAAACCGGTCGTAAGTCGAGGACTATCCAACCGGTCGTTAAGTCGAGGACTTTCCCTGCCCCGGAGCGCCACACATGCGTGGTTCCGCCCCCTGCGCCGGCCGAGGCGTAGCTGGCAAGCGGCAGAGACGGAGCAGGCCGACCACCAGCTGGCCCAGCCCAAGGGAGGTAAGGCACCCGCCGGAAAAGGGAAAAAAATGGCGGACAAAAAAATGGCGGACAGCCTTGCTTGGCGACCCCCGTGAAATGGTTGATCGACCCCAATGGGGTCCCGACCCACAGGTTGAGAACCACTACTCTATGCAATATTGCAAGACTGAATCAGTGTGACACCCTTTTGAAATTGATTCCTTTGTACAAAAGTGTGAGCTATGGGTAGATGCATTGATTCATTTTCTGATGAGTGCTTGATAATGAGGTTTTGTGATTTCTAAGTGCTTGTTGCATAACAACATAGCAACAGGTTAGTACAGGGATCTGCAACCTTGACAACTTTAAGACTTGTGGACCAGATCCCAGAATTCCTCAGCCAGCATAGCTATTCTAGGAGCTGAAGTCCACAAGTCTTAAAGTTGTCAAGGTTGCAGACCCCTGGTCTAGTAACTACTAGAATTACTGTATATTCTCTATTGTCTGTATTTGAGTCAATGCAAGATTGTTCTTAGTTATTAAATCTGGGGCACCTGGAGTTAATGAAACATTAATGTTGGCATTGGTGACATCTTCTGGATTATCCAACTCTTTAGATGTACAAAGAAACTTTACAGTCTCCTCTGTGACTTCATACATCAGCACTGCCTGTAATGAGTCAGTGAAGTTGATATTATCTTAGATAGATATTATCTATTATCTACTTATGTTCTCAAGCATCACTTTTTTATCTTCTGTGGTAGAGTTCCCTGAACTTCAGGCCATGCAGCTGTTTTCAGTACTAAATCCCTGCATTCTTAGGAGTAGGGGGCTGTGTTATAATATTGGACAGTTGTAATATTCTGCTAAAGCAAAGATTTAACAATGAAATTATGAAACCATTTTGAAGAAATATTTGAAATTTATCCATACATAATCTAGTCTACGATAGCATAATAGAATAGTGGTTTGATAAAAAGTAAGCAAAAGTAATTTTGTGAATAATCTACTGAGACACATTAATATTACACAGAGGATGTATGAAGTATGAGATAAGAAAGTATCTTAGTATGGTTAGTTTACCGTATTTTTCGCTCTATAAGACGCACTTTCCCCCCCAAAAAGATGGGGGAAAATGTCTGTGCGTCTTATGGAGCGAATGCCGCCTCCCACCGCGCCGCTCCGCGTCCCACGCCTCCATGGCTCAAGCTTCTGTGGCACAGAACTGCTGGCGTTATGCTTGGGCGGAAGACGTTTTCTTTTACAGATGGGGCGGGTGGGCCTGACATTCGCGCGCAGGCAGGACCCCGCCCGCCGAGCCACCGCTTCCCCATTACCCTCCACACCAGCCGGCTCCATCTCCAGACCTCCCAGCTGACGGGCGCAGGTCCGGGGGTCGCCAGCTGACGGGCGCAGGAGTTCAGCGCTGCAGCGGCCTCCCCTTCGCCCTCCGCACCGGCCAAAGCGTTGCCTGACATTCCAGCTGACGGGCACAGGTCTGGGGGTTGCCAGCTGATGGGCGCAGGAGGTAGGCGCCGCCACGGCCTCCCAGCCACTTGCTTCTTCGGCTGGAGCAATTGCAAGGGCTTGCATGGTCGCCGGCGGCGGGGAGCGCGTCAGCGGCCCTTGGGGACCATGCAAGCCCTTGCAATCGCTCCAGCCGAAGAAGCAAGCAATTGGGAGGCCGCAGCGGCGCCTACCTCCTGCGCCCATCAGCTGACGAGCCCTGGACCTGCGCCCGTCAACTGGGAGGTCTGGAGACGGAGACGGCTGGCGTGGAGGGCGATGGGGAAGCGGTGGCTCGGCGGGCGGGGTCCTGCCTGCGCGTGAATGTCAGGCCCACCCGCCCCATCTGTAAAAGAAAACGTCTTCCGCCCAAGCATAACCTTTAAGGATTTTAAGGATCTTTGAGAGGGAGAGAGAAATAGAGGGAGAGAAAGAGGGAAAGAGAAATAGTATAGTACCGGTATGTGCGTCTTATGGTCAGGTGCGTCTTATAGAGCGAAAAATACGGTATATGGCATGGTTTCCTTATGCCTACATGCCCTGAATTTAGCCTATGATTCACCAGTGAAAGCAAAATATGTTTAGATTGTAAAATATTCTTAGCAGGTTAACTGACATGTCACTTACAGTTCTTGCCCTGACACAAGAAATCAGCAGGATCAATTAAAGCAGATGTCCTCTGCCAGGCTGTCTGTATTTTAGCAGACTTCAATATGCTTCTGCAGCTTTTCTCATTTCTTGTGCTAATATCTAACAAATTTTTGATTTTGTCCATTTCCTCAGAAACTGTTACTAATATCTATATCAGGGGTAGGCAACCTTGGCTCTTTTATGACTTGTGGACTTGTGACACAGCACGGCTGGCTCAGGAATTCTGGGAGTCATAAAAGTCATAAGAGTCATAAAAGAGCCAAGGTTGCCTACCCCTGCTCTATACGATTGTTATGGAAAGCCAGTTGAGTGTCATGATTAAAACACCAGGCTAGAAACCAGGAGACTGAGTTTTAGTCCTAGCTTAGACACCAAATGAACTGAGTGACCTTGGGCAGTCACTCTCTCTCACTCCTAGGAAGCAGACAGTGGCAAGCCCCTTCAGAAATCTTGCCAAGAAAACTGGAAATCTAGGCAGCCCCTAGCAGTCAACTGACTCAAAGGCACAAAAGCACAAACATACACAGAGATGCACAGACAAACACACATATGGATTATATGTGTATATATACACAAACACACACATACATACGCACATGACTATTATGTTAGAGTGGTAAACAACAAGCAGCAATAATGTCTGTTCTTTGTTCAGCTGCATGTAAAAAGTTATTTTTTAAAAAAAATCCATAATAAATTGTAAAGGAAATTAATATTCAAATTTTCAATGAACAAAACTCTGTTTGTATAGTTTTTGGTTTCTGATACAATTGGATTTTATATAGTCTTATCAGAGTATAATAGTTGTTTCACTTTCTAGAAGCAAATGTGATTTGAAAGAAGCATGACTGTCAGCTGTTTTAAGGAAGTAAAATATGCTTTCATTATTGAGTGTAGAAAAGAACTTGTCAATCTTGAATCACCACAGAAGCGTTCGTGATTTGAAGGCCATATTATCACTTGGCCTATTTCTTAATGCTTTTCATTCTTATATTTGCAAGGGAATGGGACACTTCTAGAGATAAAATTCCACAGGATCAGGAGTTGGGATGGAATTCAATATAGAAGATGTTGCTCTGTTGCCATCTCTTCTCTTCCGGGCACTCTGGCAGACAATACCATCATATCTTTGACAATCCAGGGATCTGTGCTCCGTGGATTCTTTTTTTCTGCTGAATTATATGTGATTCTCAGACACTGCCAGAACAAGAACCTACAATTCTCTTGGCAAGATTTTTCAGAAGCAGTTTATCATTGCCTCCTTCTTAGGGTTGAGAGAAAGTGAATGGCCAAAGGCTTTGTGCCTAAAGTAGGACTTGAACTCACAGACTCCTGATTTCTAGTTTGATACCTTAACCACTACACCAAACTGGCTATTAAAGCAAACTGCTATACAACTGTCCAAAATCAACCATTTCAGCAAGACCTTAATTCTTTGTTTCTGGACTTTGCCCATGCCTCCCAGCAATGTGAAAAATCTGCTCAGCTAGTTGCCTGGGTACTCACTGTGTCAAGATTTCTACTAAACAAAGAAGAGTGTCTACTTTCTCTTGATTTATTAGTATTTAAAATGTCAGTTTGTATCAGAATGCTGTACAGCAATTTTCCAAAAAAAGTAATGTATTTTTAAAAAGAATTATGTAAGCATTGACTAACAGGATGAAACATGTATAATGCTTATAATTTATTTGGATATTAAATATTTAAATGAAGAAAAATTAAAATTTTGAGTCATTTTAACATTAATGTTTCAGAAAAGGAGGCATACTATATGTAAAATTGGCATCTGGCAAAATGAAAATTCATAAAATGTAGCTAACACAGTCAATTATGAAAACAATCACTTCCACATGCTGCATTGTCATATTTCATAGCTGCAGGTGGTAAATTTCAACCCAAAGAATAAGAGTAATTTTCTTCTTTGTATTTCCAACTATGTAGAAAGGCTGTTTTATATAGGGTCAGTTAAACTCCATGTCTCCCATTTACTTTTATTTATAGACAGTAGTGTGGTATTCAGAATAGCAATTTATTTATTTATTAATTCATTTTAACTGATTTACCTAGCTGCCAAATTCATCACAGTGACTCTGAGTATACAAAAACATTAAAACCAGCATATAAAAACATTTTAAAAATTAACATATGTGCAACCCCACATCCCTAACCTAAATGGCCACTGACAGCTATAGCCACAACAACAACAAAAAGCCACATATCATGGGCTCAAAGTAACTTCTCAATCTCCATGACTGGGAGGAACAGAGCCAAGGTTTTGAGGTTTTAAGGCAGGGTCGGGGCAAATTTCCAGTGGTGCATCAGCTCAGCGGTTAACGACGCTAAGCTTGTCGGCTGGAAAGCTGACAGCCCGGGTTCAAGACCTGAGCTCTGTGCAACAGGGTGAGCTCTAGTTCTTGTCCAGCTCCTGCCAACGTAACCATTTGAAAGCATGCAAATGAGAGTAGATAAATAGGTGTTCTCTGCACCTCAGCCTACAGTCATGCTGACCACATGACTATGGAAATGTCTTCAAACAATGCTGGCTCTCTTGGTTAAGAAACAGAGATGAGCATCGCCCCCTAGAGTCAGACACACCTGGATAAGGGAAACCTTTACCTTTAACCTTTCTAGGGCAAATTTAATCTCAGGAGAAATAATGTCCCACAGAGTTTGCACTACTAATAAAAAGGGCCATTTTCCAGGTCCTGCTAGATGATGGATTTTGATCAATGGAACCTATAACATTCCTCTCCTATTGGAATTTGTGGATGGGTGGAAACAATTGGAAAGAAGTAGCTTCGTGAATAGCCCTGGTCTATTCCATGTAGGGCTTTAGAGATCGCAACCATCATCCTGAATTGTACCCAGAAACATACTGTATTGAAAGTCTATGCAGCTCACAAAGCAGAGGTGTTACATGACTGTACCGAGGTGAACTCATAAGTGCCCATGCTACTGTATTGTACACCAATTGCAGCTTCCAGATGGTTTTCAAGTCAGCCCTATGGAGTGTGCACTGCAGTAATCCAAACAGGAGTTGAGAAATGCCTTCTAATCCAGGAAAGCAGTTGGCATACAAAATGAAATTGTGCAAAAGCCACCTTTAGCTACAGCTACCATCTGTTCCAGAAAACCCCAAATTGCATATGTGTTTTATTTGGGGTACTGTAAACATATCCAGAACTAAAGAGGTAAAATCACTGGAACCCAGAGGTTATTCTTGTATTAGTTTTATTAGTTCTTTTGCATTCTGAGCTATGCTTTCCTTACTGCAAACACTCATTGCTTTTGATGTCTGGATCCAGAGTCCAGAGTGGAATAAAGAGTTTATAAGGGTTTATTAGAGTTTATACTGTAAATTGGCCATTTCTAATTAAATTAACTATGGTTATTAATAACGCTTCCAAAATAACTCTTATTACTGGTAAATATAAGCTACATAATGTATCATAAAATGGAGAAAGCAAAAGAATTTTATCAAATATTGGATGGGATATGTAAGACTAAGGATGTTTATAGATCAGTGTAAATCCTTCTGCTAGTTTTGCATAGACTCACAAGTTATAGCTTTGTGTATTGTAATTCTCCCCTCTCCCCCAATTTCTGTGAAACATTTTTCTGTATTTCCCAAACATATGCTGATTATTATACACATGTTTTCACATAAATTTTCTAAACACTTTTACAGTTTTTCCAGTAAGGAAAATACTGTTTGCTCCTGCCATTAGTGATATTGGGAATACTACTTAAAAGGCTGCACTTTCGTAAAATATTTCAAAGCCTTTTATTTAGTGTGCCATTAAATTTCTAGCCTTTTTGCCTTCATTATATACCAAGAATATTAAATATTTAGAAACATAAAACTGCTTGCTAATAGCTAAACCTTGGTCCAAATGAGAGACTATTGTGATAGTTGCTTTTAAAATAAAAATTTTTAAATGGTGAAGTATAAGAACAAAAAGCTGAAATTCAAACACTTTGAACATCATAGGGAGACAGAAAGAGATGGAAAGAGAAAGAAAAGTGATTTAAATGTTGGCAACTGCTTATAGAATTATACTTATATAGCTACATTGTGCTTATACAGCCACATTGTAGAGAATATGGGGGGGGGCTTTTTTAAGCAGCACAGAAAGGAAATTTTCTAAAAATAATAATTGCACTTGGATTTCAACCACTAGGTAGTACTACCAAGCTAAGATTCTCTAATTTACTCTCAACTTCTGTGAAAGGTTAAAAGGTTTGCCCATGACCAAGGACTCAGTTCTATAGCTAGGTCCAAAGCAGAAATCCAATTTTTCCACATCTGTATCCTACAAATTCCTGATTTTGCGATCCTGAAATTGGTTGATGCTTATTTCTAGATATTGGAAGCCTGTGGTTATCTGAAACACCCGAATGAGACAGGAATGTTGAACTGTGCAATAAATGAGAAGATTTACCAGATATCAAGACTGCATTAAATCTAATACTCCAGAGATTGGTAGTTCACCAAGGGATTCAGTATTCAGTATTCTTCACTGCTGTGTGTATCAGTACTGAAGGGAAGCTAACAAAATTAAAATAAATCTCAGAAATCATTCAGATCAGCTTCTATTTCCATTTGCAGGGAAGAAATGAGGGTACAAGAAATGTTAAGCATTTACACATGCAATAAGAGTACATTCATATGAGGGCTTTCTATCAATTTAGAACCAAGTTTTTGCACACCATTGGCTGTTTTTGAAAATAGAGATTTTTTCCCCCCTTCCTGACTCTGATACAATTTATTTGAAAACACCATAGAATCCAATTTATTTGCAGTGCCCTATTTCTGAGTTTGCATATGAAATCCCCTCATACAGTTTCCCATCATAACAACCTGGAGCGGATAACCAGACTCTGATTTTTCTTCTGTTTTTGCACAGAGGTGAGGTGAGAAGTTTCTGATTCTCCGGAATCTTGGTTGCTCAAGGGAAGGACATATGATAGAATTCCACTCTTTGCACTTACTGTTCAGGCGAGGGACATCCTGACCTCAAGCTGTTAGTTTTAAGGTTTTCAAAAAGTGTTGATGATTACATGCTGGATTCAAATGGATTTGGGGGATGGAAACAACGGTGGTTGTTTCCTTTGCAACTACCCATATCTCACTGCTATAGTCATATATTTGGAAAACTCAGATTTGCAAAGTGAAATATATACTTGCAGATGTAAGAAAAAATATCACAAAAATATCACATCCAACCTCTTTTTAACTGACAAACATGACTGCAAATTAATCCTGCTGCCAGCTTTTTCTATTGTTTGTTTCAAGTGACATATAAATAATAAGTACTGAAATCATCTTAATAACTGGGGGAAGTAAAGCATTTAAATTTTATTTTCTGGGTCAACATTTAAACAATTCACACTGTGTCTTGTGATATAGTCTTTAAGTACATTATTTGACATGCTGTACTGTACTGAAAACTTCAGTACAAGGAATAGGTTATCTGTGTAATATTGGGTATTTTAAAAATATGGTACAGTCATTTAAATTTTCTCAGAGTGAAAACTCTCAAAGCCTAGGAAGAAAACCATACAATTTTTCCTTTTATTGAAAATAAAATATATTGGCGTTTTTGGATTTATAAATTTGTTTATAATTAATGAATAAGTGTGATTCACAATCAATAATGTTTTTACTATGCTCCTCTTTGCCTTCGAATTCAATTTTATTTGGAACACATTGTAATATTCAAAACTGGATTACATTTAGATTTTAAATTGAAGTTCACTTCAGACATAAAAACTCCTAGAAACTGATTTACAACCACATATTTTCAAACATATTTCAAACAATTTCAAACAATTTCAACATATTTTCAAACAATTCAACATTTAAGATAAAAAAAGATGTTATTTCCAGTGAGTACTTGGTAGTATTCTTTTTTTCCATTCACATCTATCGACAAAACAGATTCTCTCCACCCTCTGTGCTCCTACACTTTCCCCAGAGAAAACTAAAGGACATGTAGTAGGTTGCACAGTGATTAAAACTAAAAGAAAAGTTATATTTAGCTATCTCAGAGATTGGGTTATGAATAATTAGATTATCCCTTTGAAATAATGAATTTGGATTGCATGAAATACAATACAGTACAATAAAAGGTAATAAATTAAGATTAGACAGGACTAAAGGTTGAGAGAAGTATAAGCAAATATTAGCGGTGTTGGTTTTCTCATATTATTAGTGAAATATACACAGTGTTTACTATGTCTGAAATTAGTCAGTGACTTGTCCAGTAATGAATGGGACCAAATCTTACTTTTTTTTGTACAAGGCAAACACTATTTTCTTTTTCTAGGTTAATATTAGTAATTTTTTTACTTTAATGCTTTTATTTCCATTAAGGTAGTTGATCTTTACTTGTACCTAATTAATAGGTTTCAAATAAATAAAGCTGCATGCTTCAATGAATTAAATAAATGAAGTTCCATGCTACTTACTTAATAAATATGCTCTCCCAAGAATCTTAATTAAGAGTACAGTTACATAATTTATTCATGAATTATATGGAGTTGGGATAAGTAGTAACATAGGCAAGTATGTCTAATAATCTAATAATATTCATATTGATGAAATTAAAATAGACCATGAAGAATTCCAAAAGGATCCCTCTTATCCTTACAAAGCAGCAACTAATAGCAGATAAGAGTAACATCAGAGCACAAAAACCTTATAATGATAGGGTAATGTCATTAATGCTATCCAAAGGGGGGGGATCAGGTTTCTAGACAAGCTAGGTGACCTAAGAAACCTAATTTTTCAGTCTTTCTGTTTTAAGCACTTACATAATGCCATAGTTCACATAAAATGCCAAGCCATGGTTTGTTTTATGATTTGTTTAATAAGCCTGATTATTATGGAATGACACACATCCTGCTAAGCTATAAATTAAGCTAATTACATTATTGCATTATTATCTCATTGAAACTCAGGATTAAGGTTAAAAGAATACATTTGCACGTGTAGTGTTTAGGTCTCATGGTATTAGGATGCTGGGTTAATAATCTGATCCCCGTGCTGTTTGACCAAGTGAAGCTCGCGTCATTCGCTCCAGCTCATGCGCTGACCTAGCAGTTTGAAAGCATGCAAACGCCAATAGATAAATAGGTACCACTTAAGTGGGCTCATTAACGAGGATAGGAAAGGAGCCCCCCAACTGGGCATCCCTTGGGCAATAGTGATGTCAGAGGTTAATTCTTTAAACATGGAAGTGCCTCAGTGCTTCTGACATGAATGTGAAAATGATGGTAATTTCCCTATGTTATTTTTCCTTCCAAAACAATGTAATACACAGCTATGAAATAGTTTTTAACTTCACCACTGGAATTTAAGTAAATTTATAAATTAAGTTCAGACTCTATGTGTGTGTGTGTGTGTGTGTGTGTGTGTATGTTATCACCTTTTGCAACTTTCTGTCAAACAAAATCAATGGAAAAGCCAGATTCACTTCATCCAGTCTAACAATCATGTTACTAACTTAAAAACTGCCATGAGTCCAAATCACTTAACAACTGTGTCAAGAAGAGTCATAAAATGGGGCAAACTCCCTTAACAAATGTCTCAGCAATGGAAACTTTGGGCTCCCATAAAGGTCGTAAGTTGAGGACTACCAGCATTCTAAGAAATTTTAGAATACCACGGCCTTGATTTCATTCCTTTAATTAAATACTTTCAAGGTTCCCAATGACATAGACTTTTTCAGTAAAATATCGTTGTTAATCTGTGTTTTAGCTTGTTGTCTACAGATTATTGGACTATTTTTCTTTCTCTTTAAAGCAAATATATAATTTAAAATATATTTTACCAAGCACAACTATATGGCTTTAAATTAAAAAAAAGAGACTAAGCCTGCTTTTCTTGCATTACATTTATTTATGATGAACTTTGGGGAAATTTTTGAAGATGGTTTAGTTGAATTGTCAGCACTATGAATTTGAGGTACAAGATTTTCAATACAGATTAATTTTGATTTGGACACCATGATAATCCTGAGACTTCCAATGGAGCAATACTTTCTCTCAAGATCTGAAACCATGCCATCTAATTCAAAAGATTTCCAAATTATGAATGTATTCATTAAATTAGTATGTTGGTCTGAAACAGCGTGTGAACAGATCTTCTCTTACCATCTTCCCCCTGTGGTGCATGCTAACTCTCAAAATGTTTGTGTCTAGAACAATTTGCATTTGTGGGGGACATACTACAGCCATACTTCTAGTTGATGCCATTCTGTCTTGAGAATTACATCAAATTACATTTGTCTAATGCTTCTCAGAGTCATCCAAAATAACGTTTCAATTTGTATTTCAAACCTATATTTAATCCAAATTGAACTTCCCAGAATTTTCCTTATATGTTGAATGAGATGCCCTATCTGGATTAAATATGGGCTAAAAATATAAACAGATGTTATTTGTGAAGAAATTTGAACAATTTGAACAATAGATTATTAACCACTTTTAATAGATATAGGAAGCCTTTGCTTTAATTATTCCACACACTCATTTCTCAGAAGGAGCACAATAGGAAGAAAAAGAAAAGAAAGTGTATTTATTTAATGGATATTAAACATAATACCAACTCTTCTCAAAATCCTTCCTAAAGTTCTAATAAACTTTAATTTAATGGACTATTTGGAGAAAAGGAGTGTGGAACACTGTTTGAAAGTGGCTGTATTAAATCAAGATTTCAGTGTAAGTGAATCATACTATATACAACAAATTGGAATTCTTCAAAGAATGAAAATATAAACGGAAAGGTTTATATTTATATTTTATCATCTGAACAGCCACAGATGCTTTCTGTCATCATGGGTTGCCTTCAGTTTATAGATATGAGGAACTTTGTAGTATATTGCAATGCATTGCTAATCCCAATTCTCTTTTTAAAATACTGGTATATTGGAAAGGTGCTGCAGGCCCCCCCAAAAAAAGGCAGCTTGAAAAATCTTTTTGGCACTCTGTTTGTGGAGCTAATACAACATTAAAAATCTTAGTGCCCTGTGGTGTAATCTTTATTTTTTTAAAAAAAAGCAAATTAGGAAATGTACTCTGCCTACTTTTAAGACACCCACAGAGTATAGAAAGAATGAAACATTGATGAGTTGGCAATGAAGAAAAGTTCAACCAAGTGTTTCAGAGTAATCGGTTGTGTTAGCTCTCCTTTGACAAGTCCCTTTAGCAAAGCTTTCAGGAACACTGGAAGTGACAGTGTTTCCAGCAAAGGCAATTATAATTTTTCATGAATCTTGACTTTGTGAATATTAATAAAATGCAAAACAAGGCAGATGCTATCTGAAAAAAGCAAGCCACAACAATACTTTGCATTTATTTTTCTTTTTTAAACATTGTTATTTATACTGTAGAAATCGACGCTTTTACCAGGTCCCAAACTTTACTTCCATAAGAGCAAATCTCAATTGACAGGATAGAATTGTGTAAGTTTCAAATAATCTGTCTTAAAGCTACTTTCATAAAGATTTACTCAGCATCAATGCAGATCTGCCGAGGAAGTGCACTGAATACATAATAATTGACCTATTTAAATATTTCTACTGAAGTATTTTGCTACCTTGCATTGTTTTATTTATTAGATTTGTATCCTACCTTTCCTCCAGGAGCTTAAAGCATCTTACATAGAACCCTCTCCTCTATCTTTTCTCCACAACAACTCTTTGAAGTATGTTGGGATGGAAGAAACAGACAGGTACAAAGTCACACAATCAGCTTACTTGCCTGAGGATGGACCTTCTGCAACGCTTTAAACAGTATAACACATTAACTCTGTATTTTTAATATGGTGAAATTTGGAAGACTGTTGGGCAAAATAATTAAGATAATCAGGAATCTAATAAATTGTTGGCTGCCCAGAATCATATGTTTGAGATGGGAAGCCATACACATTGATTGATTGAATGAATGAATGAATGAATGAATGAATGAATGAATGAATGAACCATCAAACCAACAAACATAATTGGATTTCAGAAGGAAACAGAAATTTAGATTATGTGGAGAAATAAGGCTAAGCAGATGGGAATGGTTTGTGAGCAAATGGCTCTAAACACATACACCAATAGTTTAAAGTGATATTTGACTTAAATTGGGAGTCAGCATTGAGCACTTGAATTTCTTCCATTTCATTACTACATCAGTTTTCAATAGGTTTGAAATGTGAATGAATAACCTAGACATTTTCATTGACATTGCTCTTCAGAGCTTGCCAGAGCTTTTTCTTATTTTATGTACGTGTTAAAAATTCGTATAAAATTAACAAAAGCTAACAACAGCATAAAATTACATTGTATTTTACACAGTGGGTAGATACTGTAATAAAATGCAATTTCTCTCTCTCTCTCTCTCTCTCTCTCTCTCTCTCTCTCTCTCTCTCTCTCTCTCTCTCTCTCTTTAAGTTAAAGCTAAGTTCACATATTATGCTAAGCAATGATTTATTTTAACACACCTCAGCAATCTGGCTCATGTGTGATTCTAAAGCAGACATGTCAAACTCGTGACATCACGTGACGTCGCGCAACATATCGGGACAGTTTTGCCATTGCCGGCAATGGGGTGGGTGCGGCTTCAGCATAATGCGTCCGGCCTGCAGGCCGGCAGTTTGACACCCCTGTTCTAAAGTATATATAGTGTTTATAAATCATAAAATACAAAAAGCTGAAACTATACAATCATGTGACTATTGCTACTGAGCCAAAGACCCTGGGGAAGCCTGAGCCAGTGTCTGGAGATGGTCAGGTTCTGAGTGAGACAGAACAAGTTTTGATTTAATTTTACCAAGACCAAGTTGCCTTGTCAATAAACATTGGGGTAGTAACATCAATCTTGGGAGATCTTTAGACAGAGATACAATTCTCCCTAAAAAGAACTGGTTTGTGATTTGAAGGTCCATCTTGATTTAGACCTTTTGTTTTAAACAACAAATGATAGGGGGTAGGGAAGACTTTGTCTGCTGCACCAATAGCAAGCCTTGGACCAGGATGTCCTCACAATGGTCATTCATTCATTCATTCATTCAGTACAGGAAGGCGTTCTATTTCAAGAGACTTTGGAGATGGCATGGAAGGCAAAACCAGTTCAGAATGCACTGATCAGGCTGGTGTTAAATTAAACCCACCACTTCAGGATTGCACCAATCTTGAAATCACTGCATGGTTACCTATAGGCCTCTAAATCCAATTCAGTATGCGCTTATCACCTACAACTTCCTTTACAGTATAGCCTATGGTTATGTTCAGCCATTACCTTGCTGAAACTGATTCTGCCTATCTGGTAGGAACATCTTGAGAATTCCGCTCAGAGTCCTTCCTCTCAGGAAGTAAAAATATTTGGGCTTGATGGCAGAACTTCTCTGCGATGGCTCTCATGCCCCTCCTCCTTGCAGTCTGCAAGATGATTAAAATATTTGTACCCAACCATGATTTTGATACTAATTAATTATGGGTACTGTAATTGGAACATGTGCTTTCTACTGTTCTAATTTTTAACTATTTCTATTTCTTTGCTATGTTATATATTGTCCACAGACTCACAACTCTGTACTAGTATAAAGATGTTGGAAATGAAATGAAATAAAATAAATATTTATGTACAAACCAAGTCAAGTTTCCCTTATCACGAGATCTTTAGATTTTATGACCTAGAGTAAAAAATGCAAGGCTTTAAAAACAGTATAGGAGTTTATGGAAAATTCTTCTACCTAATTTTCCAACCAAAAAATTTAGCAACCGAATTTATGAGAACCTTAGTAACACTGAGTTGTTCTCCCAGATGTAGTTCATGAAGGGGAACCATTCAGCAATATCCCTTATAAACTGTTTACCTGAAACAAATTATCTTATTTATGGACTAATAGGTCACATCTGGTGATTTGTCAAAAAATGTAAATGTAAGTAATGTGTCTTTATTAAAAGAGATGAACTTCTGAAACTTGTCCATGACTCTAGAAATCACCTGATGAAAGGGCAATGCATTTACTATAATATTGTATTTTTACTTTCCATCTAACAACATCACATTTTGTTACCAGCAAAACGGATCATCATAATAAAGTACAGAAAGCAAATAAAATATGATAAAATATTCAATTCTTAGATTCAGTTTTGAAAACAGAATTCAAAGTATGATGATATATAATTATAGCATGATGTCTCTCTACAGATAATTTATATAGTTTTAATGTATTATTAATATAGTTTTTATATACTATTGATTAACAATATGGTATAATATTGATTGCTAAATAAAATATTGAACATCTTTTCCCTAGATACTTTCAGCATAAGTAAACCACCCAGAGTCATTGGATATGAGATGGGCAGCAAATAAATTTACTTAACTTACTTATACTTACTTACTTACTTACTTAACTTACTAACCAACCAGCCAGCCAGCCAGCCAGCCAACCAACCAACCAACCAACCAACCAACCAACCAACCAACTAACTAACTAACTAACGCTTTGTTCTTTTTTTGCTTTTCTCATTTTATCTGTATTCATTTTTAATTTCAATTTAATTCATCTTTAGAAAAATATTATATTTCTGTAAAAGTATTATTATATTATATGTAATATTATATGTAAATTATGTAACTATATTGAGATTCTATAGAAACAAAAGTTGGACTTTGGAGAAGCAGAACAGAAAGAATATTGACACTTTTGAACTTTAGTATTGGAGAAGACTCCTGTGAATATTGCAGACAACCAAGAAAAAGAGGGTTGGAGAAAAATCTATCTGTGTAGTCATTAAGAACTGAAAGTGACTTGATTACATAGATCACGTAGTTATATAACCATATTAGAATAGATATTTCCAAGAAAATATAAATATCTCAAATATCAAAACAATAATATATTTTATTTTTAAAGAAACTATCATAAAATATTAAAAAGAGATAACAGTTGAGCACTCAGCCTATAATTTGTAATATAAAACGAATAAGTAAAAATAATTTTAAAAATATAATAAATTGAAAAGATTTTCAGAACACAGACCAATTTCTGATTGGTCAGAGATTAATATTATAATGAACCAAGTATTGGAAGGTGATTATGGGTGAAAAATGTATCTTTTTTTCTTATATTACATCCCCAAAGTCTAGAATCTCTTAATTTATTAAGAACCTCAAATATAACATACTATAAAAAAGATAATCATGCATTCCAGGAGGAATACTTGTTTCCAGACTTCCAAAGTTCGCTTAATGAAATCTGTCAAGCCTAGCATTAGAATTCTCTTTGTACTGAGGGGCACCTGAGACCAGAAAATATGATTCTGCATAGTTTAATGTTTTCTAAAAATTGAATTATAATGATGAAATTGAAAAATGTAACATAATTTTAATACTTGTACTACCTGACATTTTTCTTAATAATCATTATATCTGTAACTTATTTGGACAAAGATTTTTATCAGATCCTCTTAAATAAAGACAATTGTCAATTTTTTCTGCTTTCAAAACCATTCAAATAATCCTTAGTATTAATACATGACTTTTAAAAACCAGTTTCCAAAATTTCAGAAAACTATGTGTAAGCTCTTAAGTTCTCTGAATGTTTATTCAGACTATTTAGAGCAGAAATCAAAGCAATAGGTAAAAAAATCTAAATCTTCTTCCACAGTCATGCACTAATGAATACAGTTAAGGGTTGTGTTTAGAATGTAGTCTAAGATTATACTCTAGATTAGCATAATTGTGGGACATTTAGGAGTTTGAGAGGTCACATGTGATTAATTATTTCNTTACAGATCCACTTTCAATGAACTGATTACTAAGGTAGTATAATGTAGTGGTCAATCATATTCACTGTAATCTATAATTTGGCTTAATCTACTTCACACTGTTGTTATGGGAAAAAGCTAGGTGAGGAAGTGTTATATATAACCTTGACCTCCAAGAAGAAAGTCTAAATATATAAATTGTTAAAATAAATATATAATAAAATTGATTTGTAAAACTACCAGAAGTCAACTATTTCTGGTTTCTAGATAAGCAGAACAATAGTATATTAACAGTTTTATTAGCAAAAGTGCCAAATAGTCCAAGGCCATGCACTAAATATGAACTGTACGAATTTTAACATAAGTTTCAGATACAGAGAATATAGAGATTCATGTAAAAATATACACTTTAAAACCAGAGAATCAGAGATTGCTATTAATACTTGCTTAATACACTGAATATAAAATTTATGTTATCGAAACATATTTTAGAAAACAAATCTCCATCATAATTATTAGATGTTTTAAATAGTGGTGCAAAAAAATTTCTGTGGCAATAACTTGAATAAAACTCACAGTTAAAAGACTGGTAACTTTGACATTGTCCAGTCTCACTTATTCTTGATTATTGCCATAGATATAGCCATTTGTTAAAGATTGAAGGTTCCATAGTTCTGATTTCAAAACTCATTGGTTTTTTAAAAAACTTTACTGGTTCAGTTTCGGAAGCAAAGGTTTATATTTTTTTTAGAATATATAATGCTAAGGAGTTTAATTGCATATTTGACATAGTTACACTTTGGTAAGTGAAAATTCTAAATGAAAATAATCCCAATGAGTGACTGATCTATTATAAATGTTTTACTTAACTGTGTACATTTATTGGAAATGTAAATCTTAGCTGAAATAGTTAGCAGCCTGGGAATTTAAATACAAATAATAGATATAATGTTCAATGTTACAATCACCAATGTTTGGTCCAAGGCATGTAAAAGAACCAAAAGAGTTATTTATATATAATTCCATTGAGAGTATTCCACAGGAAAATAAATGAAAAAAAAAATAAAGGGCATTGTGACTATTTCAACATTCTCAAGCCCGAGTCAGGACTATAATACTCAAGTAGGTTTTTTCATATGTATTTGCCCTGAATGGACAACCTTTTATGTGGTGACATTTATTGGCAATTTGCCATTATGTCCCAGAATTGATGCCAATACGGTATTATCCCTGGGCACTGCAGCAAATATGAAGTTTTCAGATCCTATTAACAGGATAAATATAATGGTACTGATGCAAGCCTCCTTCTGCAAGTATTCATTGGGATTTACTGCTTTAACCCATGGTTGTTAGGAATCAATAAATATGTTTATTCTCTGCGTGGTATGTGACTGGATTGGTCAATCATTTCTACTGCAAAAGGCATAGCAGAATTTTCTCTTCCTCAGATGGGAAACCTACACATGAATATCTTCAAGTTAGTCTTGAAGAGATTAGCTTAAGATCATTCTGCTCTACATAGCCACAGAAGCAGCTAAAGGCAGAGGCATTCCCAAGATCAAAGTCTTGCTGATACAAGGAAAGCAGCATCAGGCTGCAAGGGAACAATACCATTGTATACATACAAAAGAGGCAGAGCTCGCAATGCAATAACTACCATCTAATCCATTCATCCATCCAATGTATAGGGTCACCTATAACTACCCATTATTTTGGGTAGTTAGCAACAATTAAAAATTGCATAAAAATATAAAAGCAATGAAATAACAATACACTGTACAGGCAGTCCTTGGCTTACAACAGTTCACTTAATGACCATTCCAAGTTACAACGGCACTGAAAAAAGTGACTTATGACCATTTTTCACAGTTATGACCATTGCAGGGTCACATGGTTTACATTCAGATGCTTGAAAATTGACTCACATTTATGACAGTTTGCATGTGATCGTGTGATCACCTTTTGCAACCTTCTGACAAGTAAAGTCAATTTACTTAACAACCATGTTACTAATTTAACAACTACAGTGATTCACTTAACAAATTGTGGTCATAAATTGTGGACTACCTGTATCTTCGAGGTAAAACAAAAATCACTGAAACAAAACAGGACAATGCATTATATGGATTCCACTACATAACTGGATTCCCAGGAGCGGTGACAAAATCATATCTTTATGGTCTTGTGAAAGGTTGACAGAATCGGGGCCAAACTAATTCAAAGTGTAGGTGCCATGGCTGAAAAGACTCTCTTCCTGGGCCCATTGGACAACACTTCCATATAGACAAGACTTGAACCATTCTTTCTATTTTTCTGTCAAAAATTGTGAAAAATATAATTTAATCAACTCTTGTGTCCATCCTGAAACATTAAAGATAGGCATCTGTTTCTGCATTTAACTTATGAAGCCAAAAGCATGCTGATTGGGAAAAGGGGGAAACACAGAAAAATTGGCGAAGGAAATAATTATACATAAAATATTCCAAACAAAACAATTCAGTTAGCCTAGCTAAACTAATGGCTTATTACTTGCTTGAATATGTTCTTTTCAGCTTAATTTTAGAATTCAATGTAGTTAATTGAAAAAAGATCACTGCATCTCCTGCTTAGATATTATTAAGCAGATCTTTCTTACTCTAACCTCTCTGCAAAGGTTTAATTTGATGTTTAGAAAATACTGTAATGCTATACCAAAACCTAGAGGGTTGTCACATCCATTATAAATGAAAGAATTAGCTATAAGAACAGTACAATTCAAATCAAAGCAAGTTTAAAATTGTCATTAAAATTAATTAAGAATTAAACACTGGATTTTTGCAATTTTCCTGTACCAGGAGAGTAAGAGCCACGTGTGATTCCTTGGGGAGTACATTTTATAGACTGATGATTCTAAGGAGAGAGCCCACTCCTTAAAAGGCTTATTCTTGATAGGTTTCTGGCTCAAGGGACATCTTCAAAAGTGCACTGAATCTTGTGCATACTAAGTAATCAGGTAGGTATCAGGTGTAAGTAATTAGGAAGAGGAGTTGAATTCCAAGAACTAAAAGTTTATTACATGCAACCTGTACACAAGAATCTGATCTACTAACGATCAAACCAAACTGGCAACTGGATAAGGGTCAATGGAATTCACGGGGAACTGGATTTGGGTCTCTTGTGAGAGCTTAGTGACTCCAAAATGATGTGTTTGACATTACCCTTGGGCTCAACTAGCTCATCTCCTACAGTAGATTTATTGTGACACAGAGAAAATAAATAAAGATACACATAATAAACATCTGAAACTAAATAATTGGATTGTATTAGAATATAAATGAATTATATTTGGGGGCACAAATAGTAAATAAAGAATCAGTCTTAGTAAAATCTAAAAATTCCAAAGTATTAATAGCTTCTGTAAAGTTATATGGGTCTGCAAAAATTCAGAAAACTCAAGAATGTTAGGAATTTAAGGACAACATCTAGATACAATTGGCTAAGGGAACAAACTTAATAGATAGATGACCAGGGAATTCTAGGACTATTGACCATAAAGATAAGTTAATATCCCAAAATGTGGCAACAACAAAACCACTTTGGCACTATTGCCACAAAACTACCTGCATATCCCAATGAGCCTCAAGCGCCTCAAGAAAGTGATTTTAAAAGAAGATTTACTCAAGAAAGTGATTTTAGAAGAAGAGTTCCTAGAGCTACATGCCATAACAAGAAACAAACAATCCATTGCAAGCACTTTCTTAAATTAAGGCAAAAATGTAGGTTGACACTTCATCAATTGACAAACATTAATCCTGTCTGTAAATTAAGGTATTTCATTTTGCTTGATTAGATGAATTGTAGATCTATGTGGGTGCTGCTTCTTTGGAAGGAAGTTTGTCCAACTTAGAGAACCTACCACTACAATATATTCAGATCCTGCACAAGTTGTTAAGCTAAATGTTTTTGTCCACTATGTAAGTTATTTAATGAATGCTTAAATAGTTTTGTAAATGTATACTGCATTTAAAATTTACTACTGGGTAGAAGAGATAAAGGTTTTTAACATCATCATAAAATACTATCAAATACGAAATAGATGCATAGCACTTTGAATGAAAACATCTTTTGAAAACAATAGAAGTCTTCCATTGTGAACTGACATATAGCTTTAATTTAGCTTAAATATAAATATTTTATGAAGAATTGACACATTTTATTTTTATCACTATTTAGGACAGCCAAAGCAGATTTTTTTGAGTTTCATGTTAACTTTGTTCTACAAAATATGGCTATTTTTGTACATCAATACCGTTCTTTAATTATTTAAAGGACAACTTCTTAGATATTCCCAATTGAAAAATTTCTAAAAATATAAAATACACTTCTCTGGAGAATATTAGCTATAATTGTTATTGTAATATAAACTCTTTCCATTTTCCATTGCAAGTTCTTTCTGATAATTATAACTCTTGTTTGAACTAGGAAATGGAACTGTCAATTGCAATATTATTTCAAAGTAATATAAATCACTGTTTGTCTCCAGCAAGGATTAGTGGTGGAAGTGATATTATCTTTATAGTATCTTTTATCCCTATCATCAGAACAACCAACCATATGCCATTAGGCGTAAAGCATTTTCTCCCTCTTTCTTCACTAAAGATCTTTACAGCTTTAGGGCAAAAATGATCTTTTAAAATTGAAAAAATATTTTCAGAAAATATGTTTGTTAAGTTGCAGGCTTGTCCTCTGTTACTAAATCTAGTTCTGACAGCTTGATAGTCAATGAGGCAATAGTCAAGTAGACTCTCCTGGGGAAAGCAGCTGAGACAATATATCAGATCACGATACAGAAAGCTATCTCTAGAACCACAGTCTTTGAAATAAGACCTTTACTAGATTTAGCAGAATTTCTAGGGTTACAGCTACTATAATGGCCTCCAAAGGCTAGTGAGCCAATAACTGTTCTTTATCTGTATGGCAAATCATGATTAAGATTGTGTTACGTTTTGTCTCAAAATCTTCAGGTTGGTTTTTTATTTTGTCTCAAGATCTCATCAGATACCAAAGAAGTGTCACCGAAACAACTACAAGATATTTGATTTAACTAGAGCAAGTTGAGTGAACACATCTCCCTTCTAATGTAATATTTGTCAGCTTTATTTTGCTTGGTGTTTCTATGCAGTTGTATGTGCTTTTCATGAACTAAGATGCTGGTAACAAGAAGAAAAGAAGCCAAGAGAGAGAAGCACAAGAATAAAGAGAGGTTTGTGGACAACACACACCAGGGGTAATTAGAATAAGAAAGAAAAGAATTCTGATCAGATTAATTAGTGAAAGAATTGGATGGCTACGAAATAAGGAACTACAAGGACCACATCACACAATAATTGTGACCCAGGTTCTGGCTTTCCAAAAGGTCTTGGGAAAGAGTAATTTCTCCCTTTTTTGTACCTAAGAGGAGGCTAGGAGTAGGAAAACAAAATTAAATAAATCTGTCTAAAGAAGGGATAAATAAAACAAAGCCCAATGATTAAGTTTAACAATTGTCTTGGGGAGCAATTGAAGCTGTTAAGAAACTTCAAGGCTGCTTTGTAACTATATATTATATTCATTCCTGTATCTTTTCCACTTTGTGAAAATCAACACGATAGGATTCTTATGCCTCAAACATCCAGTGTTGTTTGAGAACTTGGAAGACTAAAAGAAAAGCAATTATATTAAGCACATTTTTTTTCACTTCAGTATGTTGGGAGTTTTCACTGAAGCAGATATTAGAAAGACATAAAGGTGCTATTCCCTGACCCTTCTGCTACTTAATTCCTTCATATTGTAATGTTTTCTATGAGATGACTGCAATTTGCATAATGTAGCAAATCCTCAATCAGCAATTGTTTATGTGAAATAGTGCAATGAGGACAAAAAGGAAAGAAATATGGCATGATAACTGTTCTGTGTCTCTTAATATTTTAGCCATACTGTCACAATTTATTCAGTCAAATGGAAACTGCACACATGAGTCCTAACGGATATATCTGCACTGAAGACACATGAGGTACACATTATTAATTTACTGACATCAGCAAATTAATGTATTATTTTCATCAGAATGAAAGTGACAAGCTTATTAGAAATTCTTTTTGTTTACTGTGTTCATATACATGTGTTGAGATCCAAAAATTTTCACAATTATTGAAGTTAAGATTTTAAAGATAATCACTTTGCTAATTTTAAATAAAATTAGTATTAGGCAAAATGCAAACACAATTTATAATACCACATTGTAAGTATATGATATATGTTAAAAAAGTATTTCGATATAGATTAATGCATAATAAGCCGCAGAAATAGCCCATTTGCTTCATTTTATGGTAATTATTTGGTAGCCTGGTTTTTTTTTTTTAAATGATCACTTCACAAATAAAACAGTTCCCTAGCTAGGCAGGTGGGTAGCACTGTGCAGAAAAGAAACTTTGTCTGACAAGCTATTTAAAATAAAAGAGGAGTTGGGAGTTGACTGTTTTTCAATTTTTCAAGATCTCTAGTTATTTTCACTTCAAAGCAGGATGGAAAATTCCCAAAGTTGCGGCAAAAGATTGATCTTATTTTTAGAAAATTGTTCAATATGTTTCAAGCTTGATGTTCTTTTTCAACATTGTTTCCCTTAACAGAAAACAGATTCTCCCTCTTCAGTTACCTTCTGTTCCTGTCTTCTATAGCACTTTGGATATTTTCCTACCGGTTGTCACTCATTTCATTTTCTTTTTAGGCTTCCAAATACATGACACCTTACTGCTGGCAATGGTCCTTTGAACAGCAAGATTGGTCTCCCCAGAGATACTTTGGAACACGTGGTGACATGAACCTTGTATCTGTCTGCAGCATTTTAAAACAACTGCCATGAAATCCCCCCTCCAAATGATTGCTTTAAGTAATTTAAATTTTAAGTTGATGCAGACGGGTGCTAAATTTGTGCTCCTGCACATTCCAAAGATCTTTTCAATATCTTTTGGAAATTAAGTCAGAAACACTGCACACCCCAGTTGGATAATGAATCATGTCTATATTCCAAACCTTTATCTCCATCAAAAATAAGGGAACACGGATTGCCCTAAATGCAGGCCTGTCTTTAGGATGACACAACTATGACATTATCAGATAACAGAATCATATTTTTGAATTTGAATCTTAACCAACATGTTAAACAGCAAGAACACAGGGCTGAAATTGTTTAGAAAAACAAAATTTAGAGTGATTATTCTGTTTTGGCAGTAAGTTCTGTTTGGAACATTGCCCCAAAATCTTTTAAATTCTTTCTACCCCTACTTAGATGTTAGCAATCCTGTCCAGAAAAGAGAGTTAACTTGCAGAGCTAATAAATGCGGGAATACTTTGGCTCCAATTAAATCCTTAATCAACCACTTAAGGGTTTAAAAATCAAATAGCCAATTTGAGATCCATAAAAGTTGGGATTCTCAACATTTTGTAGGAAAAATAAGTTTCCAAAGTAAAATTTATTTTCAGTGCCATTATAATGGTTGAATGGTCACTAAATGAACTGTTATAAGTTAAGGACTACCTGTAGTAGCATTTGCATCCAAGTTATTTGACTGGATTAATGGTAATATTTCTTTTTAAAGATAAAATGAATCGATCTATTACATATCTCTTCACATTCCACTCCCCAAATCAGCTCCGATTTATTCACAGTGGGCACCAATATTCCGAGCCACTATTTCTTCTCTTTTCATATCCCATCAAGTGCCTAGCTACAATTTATTACTGATATTACTGAAGATGGTCTTCAATATCACTGCAGACTTCATTGCATGCCTTTTAATATTCCTTTTAAACATTTTTAATAAATTCAGCACTTTAAAAATTTAATGTCAGAATTTAAGGATTTTAGTTTCAAATGTATGTAAGTTCTAGGACATTAGGCATCCTTCATCCTTTAAGAACAGCCTTACCTTTTGGTAAATTTCATTCTACTCTGTTAAAAAGAATAATGAGGACTTTAAAAACAGCTTAAAAATTCGTGCATCCTTTCTTTTTTAATATTTTTAATGTTTCCTCCCCATAAATTTTTATTTTAACAAATTTAATACAGTAATAATAAATTACTATTCTATCCTATTCTAATAAAACTCAACCCAATTATTAATGATAATTTTTAATGCAGACACTGACCAGTCCAAAATAATATAGAGAAACAGATCAAATGTAGCTTTGGGACTAATTAGCTGGCTGAAGAATCGTTTGGTTGACTCTATAAGTTACAGCTCAAAAATTGGCTACATCAAGTGTAACAGCTGAATTTGTAACTGCCAAAAGAAAATAAATAGGTCAAATCTTCCCTGTATTTTTGTGAAAAACAGAGTAGTTCAAGTGACACAAACACCTCAGTAAAATTAATAATACATTAATACATGAGCTAGGATCTCGACCTTTCTTCTATTCCAAAGACAAATCCAATTTCCTGTAATAATACTACAGTTTCAACTCTAAGACCATTGAAAATGGAATCTACATAAAGGTCCTATACTGCCTCAAAATGGTTAGATGAACAACTACTTAAATAATTATCTGGATGGTTGAAAAAAAAATCAGATATTCTCCTGCATAAATCCTCTAAGTCGATACTTTTAATTTAAAATTCTTTCCCTAATAATTTGTTTCAGTTTTTTACACTCCAAAGATAATGCATTACATAAGCATCCAAATAGGGCCGCTTTAAGTTCTATATATCTATGCCAACTGGATTGAAAAATATGAATCAGAATAAGAGATACTAAGAACATTAGAAAGAAATTTGAATTAGTAGTTGATGAAAAATAATCAGGCCTGACTTCAATTTAATGAAGCCTGCTTCCAGTTTTAGTGCTACCTGAAGTATGCATTACAATTATATACATTTATTTAGCATGCCCTTGCTAGACAGAGGAGACTGGAAATCTTGAGTTGCCAAATAAAGCTCTAATACTATACCCTGAACTGGCATAAGATGAAAATTCAATCATGGATCCCGCACAGACCTAGTCAACCAGTTTGATTATTCAAATTAGAAATTAAGCCTAATTTTGCCCAAAGTTCACGCACAGACATCACCAATATTGACAGATCCAAATATGTCTTTCCACTGAATATTAACCTACATAGTAAAGGTCAGATTCATATATATTTTGGAATAAAATTAATTTTTACTGATGTTTGTGTTTCTTACTATTTTTAAAAATTTACTTACTACCTTTGAGAGGCATGGTGGTTCAGTGGCTTAATAGACACCGGAGAAGGTCTATGCTCCGGCAGTTGGGAGTCCTACCAGTGCATGACAGAGTGAGCTCCCACCACTTGCCTCAGCTCCTGCCAACCTAGCAATTCAAAAGCATGTAAAAACGCAAGTAGATAAATAGCTATCACTTTGGTGGGAAAGTAACAGCATTCTATGCTTCACTGTACGGTTTGCGCTGTGGCATGATGTCATGTAGTCTTTGGACAGTGCTGGCTCAATGGCTTACAGAAACGGAGATGAGCACTGCCCCCTAAAGTCGGCTACGACTAGTGGAGTAAAATCCTCAGGGACAACTTTACCTTTACTATTTTTAATTCAAATTCTATATTTCAGTATGTAGCTTCATCAAGAACTTTATGCCATCACCACAGACAGAAATAACACAGCCTACTTACAGCAAGTATTACGGTATCTCATATCTATTTAAATATAGCAGCATATTTAACAACTTGTTCCTACAAGATAAATCTAGGAAAATCATTTAGAAATTGTAAAAGAAAATGTTGAGCAAACAGCATTTATTAATATGAAAAGAAACTAACTTTGATAATATAATTTAGGACACAGGAATGTCCTATTTAATGCCCACAGCACCTACTACATTCCATTCTAAATTTTCTACTTTGAAAATGTCATGTTTAAAAATAAATTTACTAAAATTTAAACATTGTCTGTTCCAATAAAAAGAAACAGAATAGAAAAAAAAATCCTATACAAGGGCATTGGCTTTTCTTATAGGCAAATTATATACAACACAAAAGTTCATGAGGGAATTATAACCTTTCCTTTAGTTTTGTTGAAAACTCTTAGTTAAATTGGCTATTCTTGATGCCTCTTCCAAATTCTACTTTAAATACTGAAGCATTGAAACTGCCTCATTGCACTTCTTCTACCTCAACACCCTTGGGTTAGATCTGTCAAATGTTTTGTCTGGGATGCACCTGACATTCCATGCATAAAATAGGGAGGGAAAAACAAAAGGTGAAGCGTTTCATTGTGGGACAGTTCTTACTGAACCATGCTCTACACAGCTGACGTCTTCTCTCTTCCTTATTCTTCCATAGCCTTGGTGGATCTGAATGGAGTGGGGATAAATTGGGTTTGGATCATGCCTCAAAGTCATTTAAATCAAGGTGTTTTTTTAAAAAAAGTATTGATATTTACATTCATTTTTATTCCAAATTTAAGTCACTGACACTTCTTTAAGGAAAGCAGGTCAACAACCATCCAACAATCACAGATTCCCCTGCATCGACTTTGCAAATCTGGAGAGTTACAATTGTCAGATGCCTCTTGAAGCAACATACTCTATTCTCAGTCATAGGTTGTATAATATCATAATACAGAAAAACACAAATTTCCAAGCCAAAAAAATTGGTTTAAGCTTGTTTTCCTGACTTTAGATTCAGAATGTAACTTCTGTGCAAGAATTTAAAGAATATGAAACAAAAGGGAATCCTTTATAAAAGCCCTTATAAATTAACAGCAATATTGAAAGTCTCACTTTTTTCTATATTAATCAATCTCTCCCTCAACATCATCCCTACACCACCAGCTTACCATGCTTTGAAACAATTAAATGCATTTGTTTTAAAAAGTTATATTCTGGCTTTCTTTGTAAAACAAGTAAAATAAAGTTTTTAATGCTCTTTAAGTAGGGAAAAATAGATGCCCTAACTAGAGAACAGACACAAAACAGTCATGCATGACAGGCTTACTCACAGATGACAAGCTGTTGCACTAAACTATTTTGGTATACAATTCATTTGTGGTATCAAGGACAATTTGGTTTCATCCATATGACTATTACTGGGACATCTTGTACATGATTTTAAGTGGGCCACACATTGCGGTTGGCATGTGATGATTTCTACAGTATGAGCAATTTGCTGCTGACAACATTAACAACATTGTACATCTAGCACTATGAGTAGCTTAAGCACTTCACTACTTTTTTCAAACCAAATATACATTTTAATATATTATAAACATTAGCATACTGTTTTTAAAATGAAATTAATGTTTTCAGTTATTACCAATGATAGTTTAAATTTAATAGCGCAGTAGGTTAATTTCCTTCTGCAGTTTTGACAACTGAGGATAAAAAAAAATAGGGGTCAAATTAATAGAAGATATTCCTCAGAATGAAATCACATTGTAATAAAGAACTAATTTGATTTTTTTTTTAAAAAATAGCATAATAATCTTACATATTCTCTACTGTAGGTTAACTATACCTGAGTTCCCCAACCTTTCAACTTTGTGGATCAGCGGAGGGGGGGATGGTTCCGCACAAGTGATGGTCAAAAGAGCATAGTTTCATTTGTGTGAGCGGTGGTTAAGCACATGGGCGCATCTCCATTTGCATGAGCAGTGGTTAACAGGAAAACAGCAGATGTCTTTCTCTGGTTGTTTCTTAGCCACATGGTTAATATGACCAACAAAACTAATATGACATAAAAAACTAAGAATTACATACCTGTGTTATTACAGCAGTGTTTCTCAATCCTAACAACTTTAAGATTCATGGACTTCAACTCCCAAAATTCTCCAGCCACCCATTCTACTGGGGATTTCTAGGAGTTGAAGTCTGTAGAATTTAAAAGTTGCTGAAATTAAGAAACACGATATTAGAGCATAGACAATCTCAGAAATTATTTTCTTCACATTTCCCTTTTTAATTGCTGTTTGGGCATCATCTGATTGATTTTTAAACTAACTCATGCTATTTGCAACTTGCCAATTATAAGGAAATTTACATGTGAATGTCAATAGGCAATAGTATATTAATGTGTATTTCATTTTTTAAGATTTTTATCCTGCAGGTCTAGGTATTTAAATGATAATTTCCGTTCATTTTGTGATCCACAATAAAAAGTCTGTAGATAGATTAGGCTGAACTCCAAATCTGCTAGTAAATTTGTGAGTTGACAGGCCACAATTTGGCAGTTCTGATTTCTAAAAAAAGGAGCAAAACTCTTTTTATTTCTACAGAAGTGCAACTGTGAAGTTTTAGATTCAAGACTTCTTTCTAAGGGAGAGCCTGATTAAAAAAAAATAATAAAAGATGTTCTCCAGCAATCAGACGTTGTATTTTTTTAGAAATACTACTATTAAAATTGTGAGTCTCAGAGTTTACGAACAATAAACAGAAGACTGATAAAACAATAAAATCATGAGTAAAAGTGAAACATTTTATTATATGAGGGTTATTTTTCCTAATATTTAGGAAAATTTAATTTAACTGGGATACAAAAAAATTTCAGCAAGACTTTTGAAAGAACCACTTCAGCAGCAGTAATGAAATGAATGGGATGGGTGTATTTCAACTCACTGCTGATTTTGAACCTGAAAAGAGGCTACTGGCTACCAGTGTCTTTTCTGGTGGACGACTAGACAATATATGGCAGCATAAGAGTTGATGGAAGCCTTAAACAAAATAAAAATAGTTAATAAAATCATATTGGGCACTCTTTAGAGAAGAGTCAGAGGGATCCATATACCATTCCCTCACAAACAGAAGCCACGGTCAGGAAGATTTTATTTGTTTCCTAATCTCATCTTCAACCTCTTCTTTCTCCTTTGTGTGCAAAGCTGCAGCCGCAAACTCCGGCAAGGAAAGTTGAAGAATGGAAAAAAACGGGCCTCCCGAACGCGCACTGGCCTCAAAGGGCCGTTTCTTACCTGCACGCGCGTCCGGTAGCCCACTCTTCAGCCCTCAGTCTCAAAGACTAGAAGGCTTATCAGGGCGATTGGGGGGCAATGTTAGAGGCTGAGAAGCAGCACTGAGCCCAGTGCTGCTCAGGGAAAAAGGATAAAGCGTGTTGAAGAGGGGAGTAGCTTCCCTCAGCTTCAAGCTTTATCTGGAGGTGATCCACCTCTTAAGGAGAGGAACGAAAGCCTTCGTTCCTCCAGGAAGTTAAGTGATTTTATTTGGGGAAATGGGACAGTCAACTGAAAAAACAGCGCTGATTACAGCGCTGCTCAGAAGACTGAGGAAATGGAATCCACCAATAGAGACTGTACCTGCCTAAAGCCAAACTTGCACGTCTGTCCTGGGCAAGATCAAGTCGAGACTGGGACACCCTAGTCCAGGACAGGCGTGGCAAGTTTGGCTGACTTGATCTGATTGGGCAGGAACACAGTCTAAACCGATTGGTGGATTCTCCATCTCCAGTGCTGGAGAAGGAGGAGAAGAGGAAAAGCAAACAAAGATAAATTTCAAAGATAAATAACAAGAGGGAGCTGGATCATTCCCCAAAAGCAAAGTTGCTCGCAAACTTTCCTATGAGAAAATGTTTGGGGCTGAATAAAAGCCACAAAAAGAAAAGTCTCACTTATGGTTCATAAGAGCAAGGATAGTACAAGCACGAGGTTTTCATAGCAGAGGTCAAATATTTTCCTTTCATTTAGAAAACTGATACTCAAATCTCATTATCAACTATCCAGAATCAGTAGCCACAGCTCAGTAGGAGAGACAAAAGTCATGGCAATCAACCTTCACTGTGACATACTATGCATTCCAGGAGGTGCCAGAGATGAAATACATTCTGACATTTCATAGAAAGCCAACAGATACCTTCTTCCACCTTCAGTCTGCAGGAGGCACCTTGGGGCATTTAGGTTATTAACAACTATCTATTTGTGAGATATAAATGTGATACATGAATAATTTTATCATATTAATATTGGTATCATTTTAATTATTTATATCAGGAGATTTCAAATTTTTAAACTTAAACCTGTTAAAGAGAATTTCTGACCTGTAAATCTGTGTACCCTAGAAAAATTGCAGTGGACATTCTGCTCAACTGTTGTCCTTAGGCTCTCACAGAACTTCATCGAGTTTTTGGAGACGAGTAAGGTTCCAGTCTGAAAACCCTGATTTATGCCACTTTGTATATGCTGCCCTACTTTCAAGAAGAGGAAAGCTCCAGAATATTTATAATATAATTCCACGATATTTGTAACACAATAAAAATAAAAGCTAAACAGGAAACAACACAAAATCAGTATTTAAAACATAATATCAGCCCATGTTTTCTACCTGTACCAAAGGCTTGATGGAGCAATAAGGTTTAACCACATTACAAAAGTAAAACAGTGTTTCCATACCTCACATAGTAAGATGTTCCATCAAAAAAGAGGCTGAAATATTTGTGTGCATAGTAAGGCTATACATACATTTATGAATGTGTGGGTTATATGTCAGCTTCATCAGGTTACCTAACAAGAGGACCCATAATCTTAGCATACAATAAAGAAGAATCAAATCGGTTTATTGTAAGATTCAAAGCATCAAAAATACTCAGAATACTTTGGTATACAGACTACACCTTAGAATAGTTTTCTGGTTTATAAGTACCATTCTTAGAGATAGAGGATGAGTAATTGGACACAGGACACCTATAGTTTTGCCTCTGACAACAATTGCAGGCCTAAAGACATCAAAACAACCCACTTGGAATTCTGGGAGATAAAAAATATTTTATCTTTATAGAAAGAAGTACAGGATTAAGAGATATAATTCATTTGTATTAGTTAAACCTTTTTTTGATTAACAGCTTGTCTTTGGACTCTTTATTTATTCATGTAGCTGGACAGTCTTGGCAACCTTCCTTTAAAGAATTTATCTTGCTCTGCTGGACAGCTCCCTGCTTTGCTTGGGAAAACCATAGCTAAAATACTGTTAAAACCTGGGCTACAAATCAAGGAGAAGATTTTGCTTTTCTTATATTCCTCGTTTACTTATTACAGTGATTTTATGCCACCACAATCTAAAAAACCACTCTGCTGTAGTGGTCAAGCCACAAGATTAGAAACTAGGAGATTACGAGGCACGAAGCCAGCTGAGTGACTTTGAGCCAGTCCTTCTCTCTCAGACCTAGGAAACAGGCATTGGTGAACCACTTCTGAAAACATCAAGAAAACTGAAGGGACTTGTCCAGGCAGTCACCAGGAGCCGACACTGGCTTGGGTCACAAAAAGGCACCACTTAGGTGGCTTATAACACTAAAATATTAAAAATACCATGTAACTTTCTCTGTCTGTGCTATTAGATTGGTTAGCTTGAATCTGCAGCAATTGCGAATAATTCTCTTTTCACAAATTGGATTTTTGTGTCTCACAGTTTATCCACTGTTGCTTTGTGTAACTGAGTATCATCTAATAGATCCATATAATGTGAAAATGTGAATCTAGAGATCTCTGCTGAATACTGTGCAATTGATGAAGTGGCATGATGTATTCCTATAGAATATTCAGATATTAACTTTTAACCCAATATTATCCATTAACTTCATGGAATAAAGACAATCTACAAATAAAGTTTCACTGTGAAAATAAAAATTAGCTGTATTATAGAAGCTAGATTTCTTGGCTGGGAGACCAAATGGAGAGGGGAGAGATCAATGATGGAGGTGGCTGATGGCAGACTCCACCTCCCCTCCCTTGCTCTCTACTGTTCACCTGTCCATCTTTTTGGTTGTCATATTGATGTGTCCTCATTGTGTTGTTTTTCATTGTTTATTTTATTGTACTATTATTTTACTTTTGTTCATTTACACTGTTTTCATATCTTCCTTTTTATTTATTCCTTTTTGTAAGCTCCTAAAATAGCCCCATGGCAAGATAAGTGGCAAATAAAATAAATAAAATGTCTTTTAGATTTTTCCATATTGACTCTGATTCACTTTTGAAATAATTATAGCGTCCATGGGGAGAAGAAATAGAGAAATACTATTTTAGCTTTTTTTCTATTTTGAACTATATTGAAAACTATTTGTTCCTATACTTCTAATTTATAGTTATTCGAATTCTCTAAGTTTCAAATGCTTACATGTTCACACCAAAAGCTAAAAACAAGAACCCAGTCCTTCTGTTAGGACTCTTGGCTTTGTATTTCCCTCCTTCCTACTCCAACTCAACTGCTGCTACTAAAATAATAATAAAGAGCTCTTGTGGTTCAGAAAAGTGGTATGCAATTGCGGCATTTACCCATGGATCACTTTATAAAAGCTTATGAGAAAAGAAACTGCTGAGTTTTTAAGATATCACAAGATACTACAATAAGAGAACAATAATCAAACTTCAGCTATAAAAATATAGGTGTATTGGGAATTTCTGAACAATTTTCAGAAGAAATTCAGGCATTTTCTAGCTCAGAGAAACTCCTCTGTAATAATATGGCCTCTATACACATCAGAAGCTGCCATCTAAGAGTAACCATCTTAAAAACAATTCATTCTTAATTTTGGAATTTTTTAAAAAATCATTTTTTCCAAAGTTCAGACCAGCAGGAGCATTTTACATTTTACTAGAAACAGGATGTGATTGTGATCCTTCCTCTTCCTCCTGTTATAATTTGATAAATTTGTAGGATTATGGACTGGCTTGATCCACAAACTAGTCCACAGCAAACATATGTACACAGTGTCATGCATGTCGATTCTGGGGGTTCATTCCACAATGACCCTCCTTTTGCAAATGTCTTCTCTAATAAATAACTCCTATATACATTTCTACTTGAAATTGTGTCATCATATGTGAGAAAAGCAAGAAATAATTAGATATCTTTATAATTGCTACCTCTAAAAGCAGTTAGTACTCTTTTATACCATTCTGTGTTGCCTTTAGAACCAAGCACTTGATGCATTTGCCTTAGGTTGGATCACAAAATGTCCTCAGATCCTTCCACATTCTTTCATGTTAGGGAAGTCCTTTATAGCAAACCTATAGTCAGAGATCATAACAATGCAGTATGATTTAGGGGTGGGTGGAGGAATGTAGATAAGAACACCAGTAGCTTGATTTTTTTCCTGCTACTTCTTCCCTGCCTATGAACAGCTGGTGGAGCACAGCTTTGAAGAGAGAAATGGGACAAAGGAAAAATACTTCCCTCTAGCTTTCTAGCCATAGATCAAAGCTCAGTGGCTGCATTTCCGTTTAACACATTCTGTATACTAGAAGCGTTATACAACGGCATGTAATGGTTAGTGTGGCTTTAAACCTGTGGCCACATCTGGGAGAAACCTCATTAAGCAAAGTGGAAGTTTTTGTGAAACAAAAGTGCAAAAGTATCAAACTCTGACTAATAAAACCCACTTTTACAAACAGACACTAAATGCTTGTTTCTCAACATATCCCTTTCTAAGGTTGGTCTAAAATTTATTCAAGTAGAATACATCAGTCTCAATGGTACCCAGAAATTATTGTATAGTTAAATTTAGGATATGTTCAGGGTCTTCTTCTACTGGATCAAAAGGAGCTTATGCCACTTTTATAACAACAACCAAGGCACAGATGCTTAAGAAAATCAAAAAAAGCTTGTTTCTAGATGGAGGAGAGAATATGATTAGGAAGTTTTCCTCTGTCCAGAAACTGATCTTATACTGTATCTCCATGGGAAGATTCTGAACTAGTCTTTATATAAACTGCAATGGGAATTACCAAAGATAAGCACAACACTCCACTGTTCCCATAAATGAATCTGGAGACTTAATAAGAGAAACGGAGAGCTGTTGGCATTTCTCTCAATCTATACCTGTACCATGCAAACCATTATCCTTGCTATCTCAAACATTTCATATTAGCATTAAATGCAACTGACACTATACCCAGGCTAAGGATTCCACCCAAGTCTACAAATGCACTTTTCTTACCTACCTATGAGCAGCAGAATATCTACACTGACTGAAAAAAGCAGCATCTACTGTAAAAAGTAATTGTGGATTTGTACTATCATTGCAGAGTGAGAAACAGTTAACAACATAATCACAATTGTAAAACACAGTGTTTTCACAGTACCTTAAGTAGTCTGACAGATGGGAGAAAGGCAGCATGGCAGAGCTTCCGAATGGTCCAGTTTAGTGGTCGGGGAGCATCCCTTTGACTCATGACCCTCAAATATTCCACTGGAATAATGAAACACAAACCTCACCACTGTCTAAAAAACAAATGCTCTTCCACTGTGCTGAAATTCCATGTCCATTAGGGGTCCACACCTGCAATTCCATTAGCCAGATGTCTGTTTTAACTTGACTGAAAACCTGACAAAGTGCTTTAGCCACTGATTTGCTTTAGCCACTGATCCTCCGTAAGAAAACACCTTCCCAGCTTGGATTGGTTGTGCTCATGCATACCAAATGTGTTGAATGAGAGCAATCAGACTGCTTGCTGCTGTTCAGGGGAGGGCTGCACCGTATTACAGAGAAAGGGACAGCATGCTCTAAAAAAAATGCCTGCAGTAGAGCTGTGTGCTCATTCTTGCTCCTTTCCTTTAGAGCACAAGCGTTCTGTTTTTGCTTGCTTCTTATCATGGGGAAACTAGCAACAAAATATATCAGGCAATCCAGCGAACAAGTAGACTCCAATTTCTCCTCTGGAGCATAAGTGAAGATAAAAAGCTTTCAAGGAAAAAGGAGGGGCTTAATGACGATAATGAGAAGAGCTAGCTCGCTCTGAAATGGTTAAAAATCATCTCATCACTCTTTGATGAACTGTGTCTGATTTTAAAAAATTTAATTTAAAATTATAATAGTCATGTTGTAATGCATACATGCTATTATTAGAAAATGAACAGGGATGCCTCCTGGCAAGCTGCCAATTTTACTTAAAAAATATAACTGAAAATTGTTTGCCTTTCTTTTCCTTCTCTTTTTTTTTTGGTAAGTAAATCATGTGAGGTCTCACAGATCAATGAATGGCATAACACTAGAATCCTTCAGGTTAAAAGACATTTCCCGATGAACTAAATACACAAGGAAATATCTACTTTCATGTGTATCTCAGAAAAAAGGAACTATAATTCTGTTACAACCAATGTAACCAAGTACATTGGATTAGGGTAGCCTCCTTCTTCCTTAATCTGTGCATTTTTATGCATTCTTTCATGAAGAGGGAAATGGCTCTACTTAAAAAAAAAACTGTGGCTTTTCTTTTCAATGCCGTATACACACTACACTGCCTTTACAGCGGTTAAGCCTTTAAAAGTGTCAAATGTGATTATGGCTATATGAACTTGAAGGGAGCATTCAACTGTTATGGGTTTGGAGGAGGTTGGTTAAGGTGACCCCAAAGGATTCCTTTTTCCCCTAAAACTTGACCTAATTTCTTGAGTCCAAGATGTCTGTAAACGGAACTACCAAAATAGGTACTCAGAGACAACGCCTCCTAACATCAAAGGGGCAGGTGACAGATGTCATTGTGTTTTAATAGCCCAAGATGGATGCTGGAGGCTAAGAAGATATGGAAATTACTTCATCTTACTTTCTCCCAGGGGTCAAGAAGAAATGTCATTTTTGTGGTCACCCTGTAGTGGAAACGAGCAAGTAACCTGCAAAATGCTAAAGATACATCTAGAAATCTGGTGTGGAAGAGTAATCTTTGCAATGCAATAAATGTATTGCCTTGTTGCATTGCAATGCAATAAATATGTCACCTTATTTTCCTCTGTATTGTATATATCTGTAAGCAAACATTGTATCACAGAACTATCATCATTCCCCAGAGACCTTCTTCTAAACTTGCAGTGTTTCTCAACCTTGACAATTTTAAGGCATGTGGACTTCAACTCCCAGAATTCCACAGCCAGCATTGCTGGCTGTGAAATTCTGGGAGTTGAAGTCCACATGCCTTAAAATTGTCGAGGTTGAGAACCAAGTCCCAACTTAGTGCTGATACCTCTGAAACTTTTCGGTGCTAGGAAGCAAGACATATATGCATAACACAGTATTAAACGATGCCTTAAAGGAAAAAAATGCAATGAAACTTTTCAAAATATTGGGTTATTACTAAGAGGCTGCAGGCACAATACACAGCCAACAACAATCACAATTGTCATTCTACTTAAACGTATGTAAATGTTCCATTTATAGATTGCTTTAGCTACATTTAAAAAAACACTGCAAGGAGAGGAAGATAAAGACATATATGGAGCCAAGACTATCAATAGCTACTAACCATTGCACCTACTTTATTTTTAATATAGCTCTAATAATAAATGCTGGAGACACAACACCTGCAATACAAAAAGGCATCTGGTTAACCACAGCAGGAACAGAGTGTCGGATTTGACAGATTTGTTGATCCCACAATGATTTCAACAATCCCACACAGGTTCATCTTTCTATGAACCCAGAAATCCTTAGTTAGTTTATTACCTCCAGTGGATATATGGAATCTAAAAAGAAACTGGCATAGTATGGCATCATATGTGTCATTTATAACAATTTTTCTATATTAATAATGGTATCGTTCCAAGTATATCTTCTGTGTCCATTAATAGCAGTTGTTTCATTTTTCATTAAGACGGTCCCAAAATTAATTAATAAAATAAAACATCAAACGTTAATAGATGAAATCACTACAATAGAATTTAATATTCATCCCAAGAAACTGAATAGTCCATTAGTTTAAAACAAACATTAAATCTTATATCAAAATAACAATACAGTTCTAAACAGTTTTAATAATTTAATCAGTCTTACAAAGGCCCACCAAAGAGAGGGGAGGAGGTTAAACACTTTTTAAAATGTTGATCGATTGCATATATTTTTTTGTAGAAATTAATTCTAGAGGACTAGTGCTGGTGATAGGTGAAATGTAGCTATTTAGTATAAGGAGATACCAGCTGATGCTTTCAAGGTGACCGAGTTTAGCCAGAGGGATGTAAGTTATAAGTCAATTTTCCAAACTAGCATGCTCATAAACAAAGCTTATGTTAAGATTAAATGGGCCCAACAAACAATTTAAAATCATGTGGAAAGAAACTGAAGGGGAAAAAAATTAACAGCACACCCATAACACCCACACTCAAAACAGAATACCTATTTTCAAGTTAGCAGATACAGAAAGACAAATACAGTGAAAATTAAAATGTGCCAAACATACTATTTTTATTTATTAAAACAATCTATAATGTTTCTGCGAACACTTTAGCACTGTAATAATCTGACAAGGCAACATCAATGAGTTTACACTTTCCTTATTCCCAGCATAGTCATAATGTTGACTGCAGGCACCTTTAGGGAAATGGGGAAAACAGGATAAGCTTAAAGCAAGCGTACTGTATGTTCTTACTTTTGAGCTTGCAAGCAAATTACGGTAGCTCCTATAGTCATCCCCCAAACATCCCTGTGAAATTCTGTATTAATATACAATACCNTACAATACCCTAAATCTTATAGATTTCCTTAATTAAGCAAACATAATTTTGTTGTATTTTGTAGACAAAACTCATTAAAAAAAAAACCAAGTAGTTACATAACACACATGTAATGCCCGTTGGATGTGTTGATAAAATAACTACTATAATTTTGGTCATGGTGGTGGAATTGAGGAGACTGTTTTGCACATCTGGATGATAATGAGCTTAGTTAAATATTGTCAGTTCTTGTTTTATGGTATTTAAACATTCTCTGATTGCATTGTAATATGAACTTTTACAGGATTGCTTTACACTTATATATGTAGAACCAATTTAATAGGGTTTATAAGCTTATACCTTTAAAAGAGTAATGGTGATTTTGACAAATACTATCACAAATCCCACTGGAGAAAGAAACAAACTTTTGGTTATGTTAACATGACAGAAAGAAGAAACGAAGTACAGAATAGAGGAGTAATTACTTCAGTTATAACTATTCTCTGAAAATCCTCAAGGATTCATCTGTAACCAATTTTACTACACTCCTGAAAGTCATTGTGGTTTAAAAATTACATCCAGCATTAAAATTACCAAACAGTTAGCATTCACAATTGGCAATCTTTTACTGTTAGCAACACTTTTTCCTTGGAAGTAAGTAGAATAAACTTTTACTTAAACTCAATTAACTAGGATATTATTCTATGGATTACTGTTGTAAAGAGAAAAAAAGAAAAGTCAAATACTTTGTTCATGTGAGAAAAAGCATGTTCATGGGGATAAATCTGTTTAATTATCTTGGGAAGAAATCCGGAAAAATACCACTTATACTAACAAGCAAATATTTTTTGCTAAACACTTATGTAATATTTTCAAAGAATGATATGCTATATGCAAGTGATGCCACAAAAAACGATACAGAGATTTCTCTTCAAAAATCTGAAAAGGAGTAACATATGAGAATATATTTTTGATTCTTACAACAATTAATATAATCCATCCTTAGCCTTAGATCCCCTAAACCTGGAAAAAGAAAAAAGAAAAACAGATTGAAAACATTTACTACTACTCTTTTCTATGATGTCAGGTTGCCAGTAATTCTATTACAATCTTCCAGGACAGTTGGCAAACTGTTTATAACATGTTATTTCTTTGTAAATGAAATAAGGAATTTAGCTTTTTTATGCTAACTCACAATGACATCAGTATTTATACTTTTTTGGTATTTATAACACAAAGTCAGTGTTGGTACATCTTTGGTGTGACTAGAGAATTTGTCTAAAAAGCAGCCAAATCGTATCTTAGATGACTACTCCTAACAAAAAATAAGTAGGAAAAAGTTGAAGTGTAGACAAAAATATTGAGTACTGGCCAATTTCTAGAAATGCATGCATAATCTATCCATTTTTGAAAGGCATTTTTACTAGTGAAAATTTATGCAATATATTTTACTTGGGAAGAATTTCATGGTATTTTAAAGTAGAGGGATTTTTAATTTGCATTTTATGAATATTGTTTAGTACTTGCTATATTGGTAATATGCCCAGTTGTTTATATTCTTTGTTTTCTTTGTTTTAAGTATGGTTGTTCACTTTTTGCCTTTATTTATAGTTCATTTTTGCATAGTTCATATCAATTTAGAGTTTATCTTGCCTACAAAAAAGGTGCAAGTGCACTTTTTTGTGCTTACAAATGTCTATATGCATCTGCCAGAAGACAAAGAGCACTGGGGAACTACCAGAGGAGTGGAAAAGAGCTGTTGTAGTTTCCATCTTCAAAAAAAGGGGGGGGAAATGGATCCAGGAAACTACAGACCTATCAGCCGGACCTCAATACCTGGGAAGATTCTGGAAAAGATAATCAAGCAACGAATCAGCGAACACCTAGAGGCAAACAAAGTCATTACTAAAAGCCAACATGGGTTTGTCAAAAACAGATCATGCCAGACAAATCTTATTGCATTCTTTGACCAGGTGACAAAATTAGTGGACCAGAGGAACGCTGTGGATATAATTTACTTGGACTTCAGTAAGGCATTTGATGAAGTAGACCACAACCTACTACTTGATAAGATAGAAAAATGTGGGGTAGACAGCATCACCACCAGATGGATTCTTAGCTGGCTGACTAGCCGTACTCAGCATGTGGTCCTCAATGGAACTGCATCTACATGGAGAGAAGTGTGTAGTGGGGTGCCCCAGAGCTCTGTTCTGGGCCCAGTGCTCTTCAACATCTTCATCAATGATTTGGATTAGGGGATAGATGGGGAACTCATCAAATTTGCAGACGACACCAAGCTGGCAGGAATAGCCAACACTCCAGAATATAGGCTTAAGATACAGAAGGGTTTTGAACATTGGGCACTATCTAACAAAATGAAATTCAATGGTGAAAAAAGTAAGGTTCTACATTTAGGCAAGAAAAACCAAATGCACAGGTATAGTATAGGGGGTACCTTGCTCAATAGTAGCAACTGTGAGAGGGATCTTGGAGTCCTAGTGGACAGTCACTTACAGTAAATATGAGCTGGCAGTGTGCTGCAGTTGTCAAAAAAGCCAACATAGAAAGCCAACACAGTGCTAGGCTGCATTAACAGAGGGATAAAATCAAGCTCACATGAAGTGTTAATACCACTTTACAATGCCTTGGTAAGGCCACTCTTGGAATACTGCATCTAGTTTTGCTCACGATGTAAAAAAGATGTTGAGACTCTAGAAAGAGTACAGAGAAGAGCAACAAAGATGATCAGGGGACTGGAGGCTAAAACATATAAGGAACGGTTGCTGGAATTGGGTACGAAGAGAAGGACGAGGGGTGACATGATAGCAGTGTTCTAATATCTCAGGGGTTGCCACAAGAAAGAGGGAGTCAAGCTATTCTCCAAAGCACCTGAAGGCAAGACAAGAAGCAATGGATGGAAACTAACCAAAGAGAGAAGTAACCTAGAACTAAGGAGAAATTTCTTGACAGTTAGAACAATTAATCAGTGGAACAACCTATCTCCAGAAGCTGTGAATGCTCCAACACTGGAAGTTTTAAAGAAGAGATCGGACAGCCATTTGTCAGAAATGGTATAGGGTTTCCTGCATGAGCAGAGGGTTGGACTAGATGACCTCCAAGGTCCCTTCCAATTTCCAACTTCTTCTTCTTCTTCTTCTTCTTCTTCTTCTTCTTCTTCTTCTTCTTCTTCTTCTTCTTCTTCTTCTTCTTATTATTATTATTATTATTATTATTATTATTATTATTATTATTATTATTATTATTATTATTATTATTATTAAGGGGAGGAGGAACAGGATTGAAAAAAGCATACTAATACAACCAAATAAAATTATTTGCTTATAACTTATTTTAAGATGACCCATTGACATGAATTTTTCTACATTTTTACAAACAACACTTTCTTTCATGCAAATATGGAAGAACACACACATGCCTCCAACACATGTATTCCCCTTATTCCTTCTAATAGATTCAGCAAAAAAGATGGGGAACCCCTCCCCCAATGGAGGTAGGTTAAGCATAATAAAGGTTATCAAAATCACAAAGTATATAAAAAAGCAGGCATGTACAAACAATGTGACATAACTAGAAATATCAGTTTATTAGGTCACTAATAAATAGGACACACAAAAAAGCAATCTTACTACAGTACTGAACCAAATGAAATTCAGTGCACTATAATGCTCATCTGTATAATTATAAAAATCTAATTGGCAAAAGAAAAATGTAAGAATGAACAAAGAAAGAGTATGAACATTGTGCAAACTTTCCATATATTTCAGGGATCACCGACAAAATAAGAAAAATACTGGTTAAACAACTATAGAATAAAATTTGGGATGGTGGACAAAATAGAGCGCCTACCCTCTAACAAGGATAAAGTATCAAAAAATAAAAAACATGGAAACATGTAAAGTAATTGTGAGTGTGGGGACATTTACATTGGTCATAAGGGAACGTTATGTAGAATGCAAAATTAAAGAACATGAAAAGAACAAGATAATATACAAAGACATGACATCTATTTCTGAGTTTGATTTCAAATTCTTCAGAAACCAGCAGTGTGCTAGCAAAACACCAGCATGTATTCATTCTCACAAAGGCCTTACTCATTACTTAGAAGTAGTTTTATCAATAAACAGCAGCCATGAAAATCTACATTCTGCAAGGAACCATTAAGAAAAGCACTTGGCCGTAATATAGATTCTTTTGTCATAATGTTTTATTCCTGGGAAGATTTCCAGTCATATCGTCCTCTGAATGAGACTTTTTACCCTAAACAATTACACCAATGCAAAATGTACATTATCTGGATTGTTCCTTGCCTGTTCAGAACTATTTTGGCCACTGAGGCACCATGAACCCGGTAAACTGGATTGCTCTGTGGCAGGTCTTTTCCTATATGACTGAACAGTTTCAGAAAACGATTCTTAGGAAATTTTCCATAGACTTCTTATTTGTTACTTAAGGCATTACTTGGTTCTTTATTATTATGATACCTTTGGGAGATATAAATTAAATATTGGATTTCAGGGTTATGCTAATGATTAAATATAAAGTTTCCCTTGATCTGAGTTTGACATTTTGTGACTACATGAAAAGAGCTGCGTAGCTTTCTTGGTAATAATATGGAAGACATTTGCCAATGTCTTCTTCTAAAATGGTTTCTGGATTTCCCACGCTAATAGGTATAGCCCTAGGACTTCCTACTCTATATCTGCTCTCAGAAGGTAGATATACTCAGAATGTTTCTTGTTGTTATTGTTGTTCATACATTATTTGTTCCACCATAAAGTCCTGATAGTTTAAATATTATCTATCAAAATTACAGTTAAGGAATAGTAAAATTACAGTTAAGTGTAATAAAAATGTAACTAAAGATATGAATTGGGAGACATATAAATCTAGGCTTACTTAGAAAAACATGGCTAATGTTATCTTTAAAAAAAGAGACATACTAAAAATAGTTAAACTTATAAATTTATTATAAGGTATGCTTCCTCCTGTTTGTATCCATGACAACACCGATTTGTTTTCTGGAACACTAGATAATTATTTCAATATAGTATACATAACATTAAACAGGGTTTTTCCCCAGAAATATTAAAGGTACACATTTTGGCATCATCTGAAGTATGCATATTATAAATATGTATGTAAAAGCATCATGAGCTGAAATAATTTGGTGATCATGAAATAGGAAAACCTTTTAAAAAAGAATAAAAATTTGAAAATATACAAAGTGATAGATTTTTACTATAAGTTGAAATCTCTTTCTGTGTTTTCTATTATAAATAATCCCTGAATAGGCTGATACTGTAACAAATAGGGCAGCAGCACAATAGTTGTATTGTGATTTTGTTTTGGAGTGAAACAGTTGTGATTGCCTTAGTAACAATCTTTAAGTAGGCCAGGATGTTTAACTTGACACTAAAACTTTGAAAATCAGCATTGAAAGATTCTGCCTTCCCTCATATATGGAGCAAAAATGTAATGCAGATTAGTCAAGTTGTAAACAAATTTGTAGTCTTTATTTTATTGAATGTAAAGATAATCATTGCCCTTATTATTGCTCTGATTAATTTTGATAGCTATATACAGAACACTCCTGAAATATTCCATAGATGTTTTTCTAAATTACATTTTGCAAACCCTCAATATGCAATCAATCTATGCTGGTAAATTTACTTAATCCAAGATCCTCAATTAAACAAGAATACTCCATCTCTTTCCCTTCACCTCAGCCTGTTACTTCTTAAAACTGTATTATATTACAATAAAAATTGTATTACAAATTCACATATTGTAATTGAATAGATATTTCACATTTTCTAACTATAATATATATAGAATATATTTTTTCTCATATGTATTAAAATTGTTTTAGAATAAGTATTTTTAAATTTTGCCTGCTCTGATAGATGTTGTAGATGCCACACTCAAACCCATTGTAATCAAAACCTGTAATAGAGGTATCCTTGCTTAATTACCCTAATTGGGACAGGAATTTCCTTCATTAAGTAATGCGGACATTAGCCAAAACATCACACGATTGACTGCTTAGAGACAATGCAATCATAAATGCAACATTAATGGATATAACTTCAAGGACCAATTGTAAAAACCATTCATTCAATACCATTGTAACTTAGAACAGTTGCTGAACAGTCATTAAGCAAGGACTACCTATACCCTGTAATTGAAATACTAAAAAGTAAGTAATTTCAGAAGATACTGGAATACTTCTCTTATAAGGGAAACTTGCTTTAAAGAAGATTTGTTTTAAAAATGGGTTTTGCCAAATATGTTAACATTTTTGGTTGCTAACCCATTTATATGTGGATCATTATAGCTATCATTTGGGCTATGATTAAAGTTTTAAATCTTGCAGAGCAAGAAAAGACAGAAACGCTAAAAACTTCTCAGTTGAATTATACCATGATTTTTTATCAACCTAAAACCTCTAGGCATCTGTAATAAGTGAACTAATTCATTCCTCTGTATCCTGAGGAATGAAAGATAATTCCCAAGCATTTAAAGCATTTTACTTGTTTAATATTATTGGCAATTATGAATTTTAAATCTTTTATTAAAGGTCAGAATTTTTGGCAATTTATCATCAATTTTTCTTTTCCCAATATTGAGCAAAAGATCTAAAGATTCTTTCCATCCCTACCAGAGGCAGTGATAGAATAATCATATTGTCAGCATGCATGAGAACCAATTGGTATTTATCAACTAGTTTGTGCAGATAAAAATTTTCTTTATTGAGATGTTATGTAATTAAGTTTATGTAAAAATTAAAAAGTAATGGAACAAGAATACAACCTTGTTTTACGTCTGATGTTGTTATGATTGAGTTAGTTAGCTGCCATTGGGGACACATCTTACCCTCAAGATTGGTGTTGCTGTAATAAAAGTAATTGTTGATAGACAGCAACTTCTTCCAAAATAGTTCTCTTGATATGGCATCAAATGTTGATTTGAGATCTACCAAAACTGCATAAAAAGGCCTTTGGATCCATATGTGTATTTCTCCACTAAGTGTTGTACAATTGTTGCTTAGTCTACAATATATACCCCTAGCCTAGATGTAATAGCACCTATATTGTTAGTTGTCTATAATAAATTATTTAATGTTTTTGTTATTCCCTCCATTGTTTTATGAGATTTATCATACATTAAAGTCTAAAAAAACTGCACTTGTTGTTCAAGCTATAGATCAATATCTTTTTAAATATGGAAGCAAATAATTTACCCATCTCAATATGAATTTATAAAACTAGACAACATTTGATAATATTCATCATAAAGTGAAGCTGATAGTAAGAAAATTATATTATTAGCCTTCCAGAAGACAAAGGATAATAGAATTTCCTGACTATAATAGATTTAATAAAAATTAAATTAAATTAAATTAAATTAAGCATCATAGGGAAAGCACAATTTTAAAAATATATCAATGTACTATATAAGCTAGAACAGGCATGTCAAACTGCCGACCCATGGGCCGGATGCATCATATTGAAACCGCGCCCACCCCATTGCTGGCAATGGGGAAAAAGTCGTGATACGTCGCGTGACGTTGCGTGACATCGTGAGTTTGACATGCCTGAGCTAGAATAAAAAGACAGAATGTATTGGTTGGAAGGAAAATACTATTTGGACATGGAAAACTCTTTAACAGATATAATTGTGCAGAATTAATTGTTACATTTATATCTTACATTTCCTATAGGAAAGCAAGGTGCTGTACATGGTGCTCCCTCCTCCTATTCCCCACCATGCTTTATTGACCTGACTCTACCATGTATTTATTAATTCTTTCAGCATCTATTATTATACCAATTTCCAATCTAGTACCTAACATGAAAGGTGTAATGCCTCCATCTCTTTTATCTTTAAATCAAACTTAATTCCTAGATAGATCATTCAGTTTTCTTGGCCAAAAAACAGAACAGGTTTTGCTGTGGCCATCTTGCAGGAAAAAGTCTGATTATTCACTTTATTCTACAGCCCTGGTCATTCCTAATAGTCTATCATCCCCACGCCCAAAAAAAACCTTATATAATCCTGTTTAGTTTTTTCAGACCAGCCAAAGTTTACTAGGTGATCAATTATCTCTAATGAAAACCTGTTGAAAAATAGTTAATCCTTTTGTCCAGCATATGGGCCAAGATGATTTGACCCAAGTTAACCCAATAATATTTTGCCCCATTTCATAGATAATGGCAGGATTGATTTTATTTCAGTAGTTATTATGACTATAATTACACTCTGCTATTTTTTGAAAACTTGAAAATAAGATAAAGAAACATGACAATTAACTATAAAGTGATAAAAAGGCATCTCCTATGCCAGAAATTTAAATGCAAGAACAAAAAAGGGGAAAAATTGACAGCTGCATCAGTCCTTATTATAAACATGTCTCTTTTATGAAGGTTTCCTTGCTTGTAAAGAAAAGAATTTTAACATCTTGCAATAATTAGCAATATTATTGGTCTCAGCAATGGCAGTACTATCCAATGATCTTTCATTTCTTTTCTTCCAAAAAAAATGTTTTTATACACTTAATAGGCATTGACAAGCTATGGAGAAATTCTGAATTTCCATACAATTTCTCATATTAGAGTATCTATCCAATATTAAAATGTTGGAAAAATGAAGCAATTCTCCCATCCTGCTTTTTCAAGTGAAAATGGAAAAAAGTAAAAATGAAAAAAGAAGAAATGTATTCAACTGACTTTATTATCTTATTGATATTTAAAAGTTCATTAGTAAGAAGATACATTATTTCCCCATGGAATATGCATTAAATACCTTTTTGTAGGACATTATAGCCGTAGGATAATTTCTTTCTTTATGAAATTGTCCCATTTTTCTGCCATTTTTTAAAATTTGCCACAGGAAAGAATTATGTAGAAATTTTCATTACCATTCATAGTTTAAAAATTCCAGACCTGAAATATTTTGCTCTAATTTCAAACAGCCATTCCCACTTCAGTTTTATGGATCTAACTTTCTGTTTCTTGTGAGATCAATATGATGTTTCAAGGTCAGAACTTTTTACCCTCAGAATATTTTTAAAGAGCTTTAATATTCATAACATTCATGAGTTATAGCTTAATCCTATGGCTATTTATTTTAAATTAAACCAATTCATCTCCAGTAAAATACATAGAATCCTTGGCAGAAAACTCGCCACACTTGATCCTTAAACTAAGTTCTTCACAAGCCAGCTGTGGAGCCAAATTTTAGAGGAATTAATATAAGTAACATGAACTTGGAGGAGTTTAGACATTAATACCACTTTACAATGCCTTGGTAAGGCCACACTTGGAATACTGCATCCAGTTTTGGTTACCACGATGTAAAAAAGATGCTGAGACTCTAGAAAGAGTACAGAGAAGAACAACAAAGATGATTAGGGGACTGGAGGCTAAAACATATAAGGAACGGATGCTGGAATTGGGTATGTCTAGTTTAATGAAGAGAAGGACGAGGGGGGACATGATAGCAGTGTTCCAATATCTCAGGGGTTGCCACAAAGAAGAGGGAGTCAAGCTATTCTCCAAGGTGCCTGAAGGCAGGACGAGAAGCAACGGATGGAAACTGATCAAGGAGAGAAGCAACTTAGAACTAAGGAGAAACTTTCTGACAGTTAGAACAATTAACCAGTGGAACAACCTGCCTCCAGAAGCGGTGAATGCTCCAACACTGGAAGTTTTTAAGAAGAAACTGGACAGCCATTTGTCCGAAATGGTATAGGATTTCCTGCCTGAGCAGGGGGTTGGTCTAGATGACCTCTAAGGTCCCTTCCAACTTTATCATGATCATTATTATTATTATTAAAATAAATACGGCAGGGAAGCAAAAAAGTGGAACATGCAAAACTTCTAATATATAATATATTTCAGCTGATTTGAAAGAAGTTTCACCATTTCATGCTGAAATTGCAGTTAAAACAGTACATATAATGTGTCATATATCAGTGTGACTGAGCAGGAAAAAACTCATGATTTGGTTTTTTTAGACTTTCTTTAAAATGACTAGACCCAACAGAAAAGGATGGAGCGTAGCATTATGTTAAAGCAGTATGCCAATGATCTGCAGGGTGAGAAATGTTCATCTAAATCACGGGTTTCAAACTTGCCACGTCACGTGACGCGACATATCGCAACTTTTTTTGCATTGCCAGAACTGGGGTGGGTACGGCCTCTGTATGATGCAACCGGCCCACGGGCCAGCAGTTTGACACCCCTGATCTAAATGATAAATGTAGAATTATTAATTAATTAAATTTAACAAGGCTGCCTGTTCCAACAGACCTTGTGCAGCTTACAACAAGAAATACAATTAAAACAAAAATATAAAACATTGCAGCCCCTATTAACAACCTTCCAGAATGCCGAGAGAGTAGGCATTGTATACAGGTAGCCTTTGACCTATAGCCATTAGTTTAGCAACTGTTCAAAGTTACAACACATTGAAAACAAGACATAACTTACAACTATTGCATATTACCATGGTCACATGATCAAAATCTGGAACCAGAATATATTTACCATGGTTGCAGAACTCGGGAGTCATGAGATCACCATTTGCAACCTTCCCAGCCAGCTGTCGACAAGTTAAATCAATGGAGGAAGCCAGATTTCCTTAACAATTGCAATGATTCACTTAACAACCTTTACAATTGAGCAGGACTCCCTTAACAACCTCCTTGCTTAGCAAAAAGAATTTCAGGTCCCAATTGTGGTCCCAAAGAGTACCTGTAAATTTCTGGGGAGATGCCTGTATGATTGTACTCTTCAAATATCTGAATGTTTTCCTGCAAGCATTGGAGTAAAATCATTCTCATGTATTGCGGTGGACAGGCCTAGACTTAATGTTAGGGAATGGATTTGATTTAAACACTAGAATAAATGTCCTTATAATGTTAACTATAACAGCAATCTCCACTACAAAATTTGTACTGAGCAGCAAATTAGGTTGGTTAACCTTCCAAATTCTGTCCTAAAATTGTATTACCTTACATACACACACATGAGAGTGGGGTGGGGAGGGAGAGAGAGAGAGACAGAGACAAAGAGACAAAGAATAACAGAATGACGTTTCAATCCCATACTTGTATAAACGTAAGTCCAATGGCTTTGACAATATTTACTACAGAATAGCCTGGAATGAAGAACATCCCAATTTATTGTTTAAAACAGCTTTAATGTCCTCATCTGTACATCACTTTAAGTTGATGACAATGTGAACAAACCTTAGCAAGCTTCAAATGAATATCTATTGGTTTACAAACATTTGCTTGTTTGGATGGCAACCATAATTTAAATTCTGTCTTCTCTAGCTTGTTTACCCACTTATAAGGCCATGAGCATAAGTCAGTAGCTCCTTTCTAAGCAGTAAATGCAATCAACAAGGAAGCTGCTTTTGTTTGAATTCATTCATTGTACATTTGTATGTATACATAATCATTCAACTAAACAAATTAGTGTGATTACTTGCTATTGTTAAATATACCCAAGAGGTTTGGGGGAGGAGGTTTAAAGTAAGATTTTTTTAACCTAATAAAGAAAAAAATCTGATGAAAAAAGATAAAAAAGTTTTCAAAATGACATTAGCATCATTTTTATGCTTGTCAATGCACTGTTCTTTTTTCTTACAACTGCAATAAGAGCAAGAGAACATTTTGTCAATCCTGATTTAATTTTGTCTTAAGCTATTTCAGAGTACAGAATAAAATGGAATAAACTTTGAAAATGGATTTTTCTCTAAATTAAACCCCTTTAATTATTAGAAAGAAAGTGATGCTTTCTGCTTGTAACAATCTCAAGGAAAATCTGTGTAGTACATATTTCAAGAAAAGTGTCAGAAAAATAAGTTCCTTCTCACTTTACTAGCTGGCTATCAACAGATGCACTCTAAAAGCTATCATACGTATGAGAAATGGTTTCTAAAATTTAGGAATCCACAAGAAAATGCAAAGGGATAAATGACAAAATGCCATGATTTAGTATTGGACACCGGAATGAAAGTATAGGGCATGACATCACCATGATGTGTCATTTTTGGCCTGTGGTTTACGGTGAAAGTTACTGCATAAAGAAAATAAATGTTCGGGGATTTTTTTTTTTCACTTTTAATTTATATTGTAATTTATGCCCAGCATTTTGAATTGTTTCTGGAAACAAAACTTGCTGCAAAATGGGAAAAACATCAGTATGTGGAACTAGCAAGGTTTGTTTAGTTTTTGCATTCATCATGAGTTGCATAAAAATTATGACTAGCATGTTGTCATGATTTTGAAGTCCCACAGCTTACCTCAGTTCTTATCACTACTACAAGCAGTGGTGGGATTCAGCCATCTAGCACCACTTCGGCAGAACCGGTAGCTAATGTTTTGTTGCCCAGGCCCAGAATGGACTTCCGGAAGCGGCATCCACACAGAGAACCGGTTGTTCACATATTTGAATCCCACCACTGACTACAAGTAATACATGAATTACAACTGTAATGGAGTCTGCCCATTACATTGAGCCTGCTTCCCCTCAACTGAGTCCTCACAGGCCTTGGGCTTGCTTTCCACCCAGCCACTCAGCTACTCAGGGGTGTGCAGGATTCAGACAGATCTTGAACCAGTTCAGGACCCAACAACTTACCTTTTGGGGGTTTTTTTGCAATTTCTGAGAGGTGCTTGGCCTATGTGAGGCTCAACTTTCCTACAGATGTAATCTTTGGAGACCTGTTTTTAAGGAGGCTCCATTTTTTTAAGCAAAAATGGAACCTCCTTGAAATGGAGCCTTCCTAAAAATGGAGCCCTCTACAGGGACTATTTCACATCTGCTGCCAGCCTAAGGTTCCCCTAGGAGGATGAGTGGCTGGTGGGAAGCAGGCCCAAAGCCTGTGGGTACTCAGGGGGTGGGAGATATAGGCAGGAGAGCCGTTGTTATGCCCCTGCAGTCAGTTGTAAGAGAGAATGACCATGGGGGAATTGCAGTGGCTATGGGGCTATTGGCTGTAACTTTAAACAAGGTCATAAGTAGATATGGGAGCATGTTGTAATTCTGAATTGTCGCCACGTCACCTACCTGTAGTCAGCCAACTTCCCTCTTAGGAATTGACAAAACTTTGAGGCACTTTGAGGCTGCCTTTACTTGATGTGACAATAAAGGGAAAATACCACTAAAACTAAAAATTTCCATCTATCCTACTCATGAGCTAAGGATGATGTAAAAAAAAAAAAGTTGCCAGAACTTTGCAGTTTTAATTCAAGGGAACATTTCAAGGCAACTTTACTCATTCTAAGATAGTACACTCCTATTGCTGATATTTAAGAATTGTTAAATCACTCTGATTCTAGGTTATACAATTTGTGTTATTTATATGAACAGCAATGCATGAAACGTTTTGCCTGAAACACTGAATTGATAATACAATACCTTGTCAGCAACATATGGTAAATGAACTGTGAACTATCTCTGTTGTAGTTTTCCCCTATCATACTATACTGGCAAAAATTCTTTAGAGAAAATGTCCTGTTATATTCTTTAAAAGAGAATTTCTTGCTACAAAGGCAAGTTAATTAATCTATTTGATTTCCTCCAGTGAGCTGCCTAAGGCCATCATATTTAGGAAGTATGAACAAATTATTACTCTTCCATTTTATTCCCTGCAAGACATTTAGAAACTGATGTAGGTTTTTAATATTCTGATCAGAATTGTTTTACTCAGAATTATTTTATTCAGTCATATATTTTATCAGTCAAATATTCATAGTACCTTTAAAATAGAAGAGCCTAAATTATAACAAATTATACCACTTAAAATATATAAAAATGATGTCTATTTAATTTATTTTGGTTTTTATTGTGTCCTGTTACTGAGGCTTGATCTCAACCTTTTAAAAAACAATTGAGCTGTATTGCAGATTTAGACACATTGTTATAAAAAGCAAAATCATACTAAAATCCTCCCCCTCTTTTCCCCAGATTTGACTCATAAAATATTTTAGGTAGTTGAATAACATTAGTGTTATAAAAATAACCTTAAGACAAGGAAGAAATCTTAAAATGAAATGTACTGCAGAAGAAATTAAATATTTCTCTGTATCTAATACAATTAGTGCAAGATTGGAAGATGCGGACAGACCTGGTCCATAGAATCGCCAAGAGTTGGACACAATGGAATGGATACCATTATCATCTAGGTATAATATACCTGAGCCCCTGTATATTTATTTAAATATGTCCTACTGTGATGTCTCCCTTGGGCGATTCCCCAGATTCCTCCTCAGATGTTAGCTCAGGGGAGGTTGAGCCCATTCCTGGCATGTCAGGAACCGGGTTGATTGATGACTCTGAACAGCCATCCGAACGAGATTTGCAGGAAGCTTCAGCTGGAGAAAGTTTGCAGTGGCGGATGGCCAGGGAAGAGGAGGAGGAACTGCCTTCTGCACCTGATCCGAGTAGATGAATGGCAGAGAAAAGGTAGGAGCAACAGAGGTCAGCCAGACTACTGGAGAAGACCCCGCCTGTCTTGATGAGCTGCAATGGAAAACTGGCTATTTATCACAGCAGACAGATGGAGGCGTTGCTGGGAACAACATGTTGGTTTTCTAGCTGTTCGTTTGATCGTTGTGATTCCTGCTTCACTCTGGATTGACACCGTGTTTGGAATTGTGCTTTGATGACTCTGAACTTTTCTTTCCATGTGAGCTCTCTAGTGTGTAGATTTAAGTTTTGCTTGGTGGAGTTATTTTGTTTGAGCAGCTTTCAATTGCTTTGTGGACTAGTAGGCCATTGCTCTGTGGGCTAATCTTGGCCTGGTCGTAGCTGGACTTAATTGGGACAGTTCTGAGTTTTTGGTGAAGGGAACTGCTGGGGAATATTAATAAATTCACTAAACCACAGTTACATGCATGTGTGAGTGAATGGGACAGCACACCGACTATATTCAATACATGCCTACATACCCATCATGCTGTTTAATTAGGATAAGCATTTTTTAATACTCTCTGACTCTGTCTCTCTTTCCCTCCCCCTCTTTCTTAGCAGTGAACATACCTAATACTTCTGTATTTTTCCCTACATTCACAATCCTTGCTTAATGAATACAACTGGGACCATAATTTTGGCATTGACTAAAGTGGTCAAAGGGCCAGTTTGGTCTAATGCAGGGGTCCCCAACCCCCAGGCTACGGCCCATTCAGAAGTGAGCTGTGCAAGTGGTGGGTGAGTACACTTGCATGCTGCTTATGTGGAACCATTCCCTTTTCTCCCCAACCACCATCGCCGGCACAGGTACGCCAAGCCAGAAAGGTTGGGGACCACTGGTATAATGGTTAAGCCACGAGGTTAGAAACCAAAGACAGTGAATTCTAGTCCCACCTTAAGCATGAAAGTTAGCTGAGTAACTCTCTCAGCCCAATCCATCTCACAGAGTTGTGAAAAAATTAGGATGAGGAAGGATTATGAGGGGTGTCTGCCACCTTGAGTTATTTATAAAAATAAGAATGATGGCATAAAAACAAACAAACAAACAAATAAATAAAACATTGAGAGACTATGACTGCTTTATTCAACAACTATGGTTCCAGCACTCCCTGTGGCAGTCATTAAGTGATCTCATGGGTCATTAAGCAAAAGGAGTCCCCCTCCATGACTGCGGAGTTGCAGGGAGTGAGGGATTTTGAGCTCTGTGCTTGTAACAGGCTCAGAGCTTCAAATCTTTCTCTTCTGGCCTCTGCAGGACTTTCCATGGAGGTTAGGAGAAAAGGATTGTGGGCTCTGTGCATGCTTGGGTTTTTACAACCAGTGTCCATGCATGCTGGAGATTAGAATACTTCTCTTCCGGCTTCTGTGGAGGTTTCCTCTGAGCACTCTCATCTGAGCATATTTACTCAGAACCCACTCATTCTTGACCCTACTTCTTTTTGTTTTATCACATTAAACAAAAGTAATCTATTTAAATAAGTACAGTACTTAAGTATTTAAATGATTACATACATAAGCCACAATTGATACTACTTTCAATTAGATTTTATGTTTCTCCTGATATACCACTCTTGTATATAACAAAGTGAACAAAAGCACAATCTTATCCATGGCCATCCTAGTTTCTTTCAGCAAACATTTAAACCTCACAACAGGCTAGTAATATTACCTTTCTATCATTATCAGCGTACAGTTTCTCTATCCATTTTTCTCATCTTTAATAAACTTTATTCAAATGTATACAGATTAATAGTAATTATATTTTATTCATGTCTTACTTCACTTACTGCATTAATCTTTCCTATGCTTCTCTGCACCGTACACATGGTGTACTCATAAATCTCAGAATAATTCATCATTCCATCTCATGAAGTACACTATATTAAACAAAATAGAGTGGTTGTAGGAAATGACCAGGCTGAGCCCAAGGAAGGAGTCAAATGAGTCATCAGTCTTGAGTCCCTTCATGCTCACAAGACATCTAAGTCCAGCCCACCTTGAATTCCTACTGCTAATTTCCCTTGACTGTTAGTAGATTCTTGTAGAGAACATAACCTTGCAATAAACCTTTATATTCGTTTGAACTGCCAGGACTTCCTGATTTTCCCATGCTTGACAGTGGTGTTAAAAAATAGTTTGATATGATACAAAACATGTTTTTAATAAATTGATGAAAGTGGATGTCATTTGTGTGTTTTATTGGACAGAATCTTCAGTGTTGACAGTAATCATATTTTCAGTTTTATTTTTCATTTCATCTCATCCAAGAGAAGTTAGCCTTTGTTAATATGCTAATTGATGAGAGAAAGATAATAACTGGAGGTCAGATTTTTTCCTAAAGCAATTTTATTTAAGTTCAGATTTTAGAATGTATGTATTTATAAATATAAATGGGGAGTCTTTGGTAATCTCTGAGCTTGGTTGTTTTTTTGCAGATATTTCATTACCAAACTATGTCACATTACTGATGACGTTACCTACCGTGTTTCCCCGAAAATAAGACCGGAACTTATTTTTGGGTGACCAAAAGACCCATTAGGGCTTATTTTGTGGCCGCCCTCCCACTCCATCCCACCATCTGCTTGCCTGTGGTCGCAACAGCTTACAGGGCTTCCCAGGGTAGACCCTTGGGAAGCAAGGGCTAGTGGAATGCGCCTTCAGGCAAGGAAAACAGTAAAACGGACATGCAGGGGAAGCCAAAGGACCAGGTAGTGCAAGCCTCCCCTGCCCCTCCCTCCTCCTGCCACACTCTTTCCTTTTGCAAACAAACAAATCTTCCAGTTTCTGTCAGTTCTCCGTCTGGGCAGAAAGTGTTTGGGCACCTATGGGGCGCTGGGAAATGGAGCACTCCATTTCTGAATACCCCATAGGGACCCAAACATTTTTAGCCTGAATGGAGAACTGACGGAGACTGGAAGCTTGTCAGCTTGCAAATGGGGCGCTTGGGAACAGCAGCAACATCACCCTGAGACAGCCTTCCCAGTGCCAGCTGTGTGCTATTTAACCCTAACTGCCCAGAGCAGAGTCTTGGCGGGCTTAAAGGCAATGGGCACTGTATCGCACTTGCAGCTCTGAGAGGAAGCAGTGGCGGTGGAGTGCTCTGCTCATCGCCTGGCCGGTCCCATTGCGGCAGTCCAAGCTCCACCTTCGCCAACTGTCCAGAATTTTAATTTTAATCCTGGGCAACTGGCAAAGATTGGGCCTGGGTGGCCACAAGAGGGCAAGCCAGGTGATGAGAGGAGCACTCTGCTGCTGCTCCCCCTCGGACCTGCAAGCGTGAGCCAGCGCCCATCTCCTTTAAGCCAGCCAAGGCTCTGATCTGGGCGTTTAGGGTTAAATAGCACACAGCTGGCACTGGCAAGGCTGTCCCAGGAGGCTGTTGCTGTTGCTGCTGCTGGGCCGCACCATGCCGCTGCCTCCCAAGCTCTACCTTCGCCCACTGCCCAGCCAGCCGATGCACCAGGGCAGTTGCGAGAAGACTGGGGCTCACTGGATCACCTGCTGGGTGGGACCTGTTTCAGTGCCTGGACTAGGAACAGATGGTGCTTGGGGGGCAGTTTGCAAAGGGGGGGGATGGAGGAGAGGGGATGCCACCATTGCTGCTGCTGCTGCCATGGGGAGGGGGTACAGAGGAGAACCTCAGGGACTTCGCAGGAAAGTGAGTGCCTGCCTGGCCCAGGAGCATGGGAGGTGCAGGTTGTAAGAACCAGGATGCTGCACTGGGGAGCCGTGGGTGTCCGGGGAGCTCCTTCTTCTCTGGGGCTCTCCTGATGATAGGTCTGCTCAAGGCAGCCGGGAGGGAACTTCAAAGTGATGCAGAGGGGAGCCCGTGCCACCGCCATGAGGTGAAGTGGAGCAGAAGTCGACACAACTGGCTGCCCACTCAATCTCACCACAAGGTGAGGCATGACAGATGGCAGGGCATGGGTGGTCTGGTTGCAGGGGCCCTGAGGTACACAGGTGCGGGGCAAGCATGGTAGCTCCACCTGCCTCGCCTCACCTCAAGGCGATGGCACTGGTGCGACCGAGCCTCCCCCAACCATCCTCTGCAGCATGGCAGTCCGGCTTGGGAAGGGAGTGAAAGGGAAGAGACAGGTAGGCAGCCGGGTGATTGAATGGGTGGAAGGTTGCCGAGCGGGGAGTGACCTGGCTGTGGGGGTTCTGAGAGGTGTGGGGTGCATGGGGCAGCTCCACACACACCTCGCCACCTGCCTTGCCTCATCTCGTGGCAGCACCAGCGTGCTGCACGGCTTACTGCCCCGTTGCAACAGCGAGCAACCAGACGGTGGGACGGAGTATGCTGGCTCTTAACTAGGGCTTATTTTGGGGGGTAGGGCTTATATTAGGCACACACGTAAAAATCAGGCTAGGTCTTATTTTTGGGATAGGTCTTATTTTCAGGGAAGCATGGTAGTAAGGTAATGAAATGTCTGCAAGAAAACAACCAAGCTCAGAAAGTTCCAAGGACTCTTCATTTTAACCCTGAGCTACAAATATTCTCTTCTGTTAGTATAGATGTAAATATTTGTTTGTCTTACATGCGAAGTATACAATTTCATATATTATTTTCGCACTTGAATATGCTGCAAATGTTTGCACTATTAAATATAGAAAACCATTTGTTTTCTACTTTATTATAGCTACCTTTTCAAAGCAAGTATTATCTGCTGAAGTATGTGACAACTGTTTGTATTTAGAACGCAATAAGAAAATTATTTTGGAAATATAAAAAGATTGCTTGGTGTGAAAGCAGTGTCATTTTTTCAGTTCGGTTTGGTTAAAAGACAAGTTTTTTATGTAAAAGCAGCAAAAATTAGTATTTGAACAGCAGTGAATAGGAAATGGTGTTAATTAAAGGGCTGTGAAAAGATTAGCAATACAATTCTAACTCTCAGTGAAATTCTAAAAAAAAACCTACGTAAAAGAATTTCAACATTTATGTGGAATGCTAATTTCTAGGTTAAATTTTGCTGGGTTAACCAAATTAATCTTGAAGTGACAATGAAAATAATCAAATAATTACAGACACTGTAATCCTGAATACCAGTTGTGAGATCTTTATAGAAATTTATTGGTTCCATAAAGAAAATTTAAAAAATAACCAATAATAAGCTTTCACTGTTTGGAGTGCATTTTGATAGTAGCTAAAAATTATAAATATAGAAATATTGTTTAAACATCCTAGAACAGGGAAAGTAAATTAAGATTAAAGGTTAGAAATAATTAATTTTTTCTCCATTCTCCTACAACTATTTTTTTAAAAAAAACTATTTTCTAAGTAATTTGAAATTGGAAAATATGATTCTTTTTATATTTCCAAAAGTATTTGCTGTGGCAATTCTCATTCTCAGACTTTTCAAATCTCTAACCCCCACAGAAATGGGAAACTCTAGGCCAGGGGTGTCAAATTCAAAATGTCACATGACGTGTCACGACGTATTGTGACTTTTTTTCCATTGCTGGCAATGGGGTGGGCGTGGTTTCGGCATGATGCATCCGGCCTGTGGACTGGCAGTTTGACACCTCTGCTCTAGGCCTACTCTGCCTAATTGGCCAGATTGATCAGTTTTCAAATATACAATATGCAAAATATGCTGAATGATTAAAGTATGAAATCAAAGTACTCTAAAATTACAAATCAATTTTATGAAAAAACAAATGGTAAAGATAACATTATTATTCATACAGTAAAGGAGGTTTTGCTTCAGAAAAGGCTGTGTTTCATCACAGGTTAAAAATATGGTGATATATTCTCTCTTCATGTTGATCATTTTGCCTCACCGCAGCCTGGTGCTCCTTACACACCACACCGCACCACACACACACACACACACACACACACACACACAAGAACTAATATAAAATAAAAATAAAACAAAACAAAAACAAAGAAAAAACCAAACATGCAAAAAGAAAAAGAAACAGAAACAGAAAGGAATTGCTCCCAATTTCCTTTGCAGCAAGTATAATTACAAATTACATCTTACTCTATGGCTACCAAATATTTAATGAGGAAATGTTCAGGATAGTGAAAGCCTAAATATTTTTCTATTTTTTTAATGTTTAGGGTTTAATCTTTTAAAAATATTTTTAATATTGGCCTTGGAAGAAGCCTCTATATCAGATATATTCTAGTTCAGCCTCTTCTGCTTGATGTCTTTGATCATGCTTCTGCAAAATTATGGAATATAATTCACTATACCCGATTGGAAAAAGATAATAACAATAACAACAACAACAATAATAATAATAATAATAATAATAATAATAATAAAGTTGGAAGGGACCTTGGAGATCATCTAGTCCAACCCCCTGCTCAGACAGGAAACCTTATACCATTTCAGACAAATGGCTGTCCAGTCTCTTCTTAAAAACTTCCAGTGTTGGAGCAGTCACAGCTTCTGGAGATAGGCTGTTCCACTAATTAATTGTTCTAACTGTCAGGAAGTTTCTCCTTAGTTCTAGGTTGCTTCTCTCCTTGATTAGTTTCCATCCGTTGCCTTCAGGTGCTTTGGAGAATAGCTTGACTTTCTCTTCTCTGTGGCAGCCCCTGAGATATTGGAAGACTGCTATCATGTCACTCCTCGTCCTTCTCTTCGTTAAACTAGACATACACAATTCCAGCAACCGTTCCTTATATGTTTTAGCCTCCTGTCCCCTAATCATCTTTGTTGCTCTTCTCTGTATTCTTTCTGGAGTCTCAACATCTTTTTTACATCGTGGTGACCAAAACTGGATGCAGTATTCTAAGTGTGGCCTTATCAAGACATTGTAAAGTGGTATTAACACTTCATGTGATCTTGATTCTATTTTAATCTAAATATAAATATTTTCTGGGACCAAGAAAGGCCATTGAAAGATATGTTAGATAAGTATGTTCACCACCTTGAGTTATTTATGAAATAATAAAGGTGGGATAAAAATCAAATAAATAAATAAATATACAGTAATGCCATTTTACTTCCTCTATAGCAGATATATGGATATTCTCATGTATACCTCTGCTATGTGAGCTGCACTGGTTACCACTTTGTTTCTGGGGGGAAATTCCCACACTAGGCAAATACAATTCTTATTGTTATTAGTAAATACACAATTAAATATCAACATCTTTGTTACATTTTTCTAATAATATCAATAATGTCAGTTTAAGATATCTTTTCTAACCAGAACATATCTTAATTGCATTTGCACTTAACATCCATGTTCAATCAGTATCCTATTTTCACTTTTTTTAAAAGTTTAATTTCCCATCAGTGTTCAAAATGTCTCTATTGTTTATAATTCCAAAGTAAGTTATATTTGGGTAATCAAAAGCTTCCCTTATTCAAACCTCTTAGCATTTTCCTGTTTCCCTTCTCATACCAAAATCTAATATTATAATTACAAATCTTATCTTTCTAGTTATAATAATACTTCTATTTCTAGCAATTATCTATTCTCCACCATATTCAAACATCTAATTAATAGTATAATATCCCATTTAATGGATCAAAACCTCTATTTTCTTCGGTCTTACTCTAGCTTTCTTCCTTTGCCAACTAACTTTCCAAGTCAATGCATTTGAATCATCAAGTAATTTTCCTGTGTTTTTGTGTATATTGTTTGGAATAAAAAAGACAATTTGTTTAAAGTATTTTTGGAAGAATGCTTAGTCCATTGATATTCATTAAACAGCTGTCCTCCTTCTCCAATTCCCCACAATTCTCCTAACAGCTCTATCTTCCATTAATCAGGTCTTCTTCTTTTTCCTCAAATGTGTTCTGAAATCATGATTGGTAAGATGTTTTTTCCATTTCTGATATCGCTATATCTTCTAGTTCTTCAATTGTCTGGGTCTGTCTTTTAGTTCCTTCCTTTAGGTCCTCCATCTTTGGATCTGCTTCCTCTGGATTTCTTTCTATTTCCTGGGTTGCTAGTTCCTTCTTTGTAGTCATTTTCTAGGTTTGTAAATTTAAATTAGAAAATTGTTCTTTTATCTCCTTTGTGTTATTTTTAGTCTCATCATGAGCAATAGCCTCTTGTATTGATTTCAACATGGAGAGAATTTCTTTCTGATCTTCATTTATATTTTCTTGGTAGTATATCAAACTGAAGACTTTGGGACAGGTGTTAGGGATGGTTTTTTTATCATTTAAAGCTGAGTATGGGACATCCATTTTATTTTTTGCAGGTGGTCTTTATAGTAAAAATTGTTCATCAATCAAAGATTTATAATCCAAAATATTCCATCATCTCAAGCAATGATGTGTGTTTCTCCTGCATGGAAATAGTTCCACAACACACCTCTGAAAGTCAGTTAATATTTATATTCGTAGTTCAGGCAGGCCGGTTTCAAAGTAGTTCATTGTTTCTGCCACACCAATAAGTAACCCAAGAGGTTTTTTTTTTTTCCCTTTTCCCAGCTGCAGTCTTCAAAAGTAAAAGTTTCCAAGGACAGCAAGAGTCTGATCTGAATCTGGGCTTCAAACCAAGTTTCCTTTGAGCATAACCAATTGTAGTGCCATAATTCACCACTAGATGTCATTAACATTGTTTTCCATCTTTTAAAATTCAAATTTATATTACAAGCTTTTCAAGTCTCTTTAAAAAAAGTTGCAAAACCACTTTTAGTCCCCAAATTTCAAATTTTATATGTGTATTAATTCCAAGTTAATCTTGCAATTTTCTCCATTCCCCCCCCCCCCAGCAATTAATTTGCCGCTTTTCTTTTCCTGAGGGAATGGGGTGGAAATTTCCCTTCCCTCTCTCATCGGGGAGGGTGCTTTGGGAATTTTTTTCCAGGAAAAAGTCTTAGTCATAAAGAGAGGATAAAGTCTCACACAGTTTCATCCACATTGCTGAAAAGTTGCTCGCTGGTGCTTATTGTCAGCAGTTTCTACACGAATGTAGCCAGTCTTTCCCCGCCAGTTTAGAGGGTTTCCTAGGATCAAACGGAAGGGCTGCCGCTCTCCAGCGATCAATGAGGGTCTCGTCCTTGCTCATCGCCTCTACGGGGCGACTTCGACCCTTTCCAGGGTCCCCAGTGGGGGTGAATTGAATGCAAAAGATGGAGCGCTGTCTTCCTGCACCCGTTCTGCTGCGATGTCAAACCGGAATCCAGTTCTTTCTCTTCCATTCTGCTGCTTCCAGTTACTGCAACAAACATCTAAACTGATTCTCCCTAACCCACCTTTCTGTATTCATGTTGAAGGATTACTAATTCAGTAGTCATCCTTATGTACCCAACAAGCTGCATAAGTTGAAGGATTACTAATTCAGTAGTTGAAGGATTACTAATTCAGTAGTCATCCTTATGTACCCAACAAGCTGCACAAACTGAAAACAGTCTATGGGAAGACAAAATATGTTGCTGCTCTAAGATGAAGGATGGCACATAAAAGCCTGATATATTGTAAAACAAAGGTGAAGTTAAGAATGATTATAAGAAGTAATCTCCCTGAACAAGATTACAAACTTCTAAAATACTTCAGTGACATATCTGCAAAGTAAAGTTTTATGAGAGACCAGCAAAATAAAACAAGTAGGGGAAGTATTTAACACCTCCTTTAGGCATTTAAGAAGAAACAAGAAAATAAAGTCTGCTAAAAGTTGATGTGATGATGATGATGATGATGATGATGATGATGATGATAATTATGATGATGTTGGAAGGGACCTTGGAGGTCATCTAGTCCAACCCCCTGCTCAAGCAGAAAACTCTAGACCATTTCAGACAAATGGCTGTCCATTTGATTAGCACATATAACAATAAGAAACTGAAGAAACATAGCTGCATTATGAGGAACTATTATTATGTGTATTTATTTCACGAAAAAATGAGCCTAAAGGAAATTAGTTCAGCTCAAGGCCTCCAACAAAAGAGTCTTGCACAATAGAGGTTTGACACAATGTCAAAGTGCTGAAATTCTCTGTCTTTTCTAGGACAGTTTTACAAAATAACAATGTTTTCAAAAATGCTAAATACACTAAATATAATTTAAGTATGAGAATTCGTGCAGTACCTTTTTTTTAAAAAAAGTCTAATATGTTATAAAATGTTGCAAACCTACATCAATGTGTTAAAAGGAAACTAAGGTTGATATTCCTTGGGCTCTATACACAGCTGGCTTTGCAGCAAAAATGATAGAGCCATCTTAAGAGGAAAAGATAATGGTTTTCCCATCAATAGTAAAAGCCACTGCTTCTATAAAAAGGAATATTCTGGTTTCATGCATATGTATTTACTTTCTTTATTAATTTACTAATCATAGTACTAACATAGTACTGAACATGTGTAGGAAAAGGAATTAAAATTAAGGAGATATTTCTTAAATGAAGAATAAAAAAATTATGTCTACTTCAAAGCATTTATCATGTGGGTTGAGAAAGGGAGAAAAGCATTTCAACAACATTGGAACTATTTAAAAGGCACCTGAAATCAGTCTTAAAATGAGCTTACTGTGACAATCCCCACACTTTTTTTAAAAAAAAACTTTAGTTTCAACAAGCAAAGCCTCTGTTTCTGTAACTCTTGGCTGTTATTAGAGGAAAGATAATAATTCTTTAACAATGGACAGAAAATAGCATAAAATGCAAATGATTTCTTCCTCCAAATTAATATAATTCTGCAAAAATTCAGAATCTTTTCACTGTCCTGCATGTTTAAATCAAAAGAATATTGGCTTCAAATAAGATATGTCTAGATTAGCTTTAATCAAAATAAATAAATAAAACATCAAAGCTTTATTCACTTTTTGTATTTATCTATATACAGTAAGTCATTAAGCTGATGCAGTGCCAAATACATGGATGTGTTTTTTTTGTTTATATGCTTCTTCCTGCTTTTTTCCCCTCTGCAAATCAGTTTTGTAAACAAAGTCATAATTAACAATTAAATCAAAATTGGCAAACTGTGATTTGTACTTCAAAAATATCAGTCTCAAAACACAATAGACCAGGAGTGTCAAACTGCCGGCCCATGGGCTAGACGCATCACATGGAAGCCGCGCCCACCCCATTGCCAGCAATAGCAAAACAGTCCCGATACATCACACGACGTCACGTGACGTTGCGAGTTTGACATGTCTGCAATAGGCAATCAAGTGCAAAGGAACCTGAATGATATAGAAACTAAACAGGGTCAGGACTGAAAATTTTTAAATTTTAAGAGGTCCACAAGAAATTCCAGAGATGTATATTGTACTGGAAAGTTAAAACAATGGCAATAAGTTAAAACAACAAGTCAGACGCTTTTGGTTTGTTTTAGTATTACTATTCTTCCTGTTAATTATTTTGCCACTAATATAATATAGAGAAGACAGGTCAATAATTTGCAAATAGATTTATTAGTTTAAGAGGCACAGTTATGAGAATTAACCCCACCTTTATTGTAAGGTTACATTAACAGAATCATACAAGTCTGAAGGTATTTCTTATTTTCCAGAAAACCTGGGAGGGTCTCTTCTGAAATGCATCCCATGTCCCCTGTTTCCATGGGACAAAATATCTTTTGCATGATGGTTGTTTAGTCTGCAGCTCTTTCACCTGTCTCCCAAAGTCATCCCCACATACCACCATAACAACAATACATAAAAAGTGGATGAGCTATTTGGACAATGATGAATATCTGCTTTTTCTTGTCTTGAATACATAGTTTAAGCATAAGTGAATATGGAAAAGTAATGGATAAAAGTATTACTGATCTGATTCTTTGGGATTAAAGATTGAAAGAATTCAGTGAAAGACACAAAAGTGCTAAGAGGTTCAGAATGTGTGACAAACTATTAATAGTTCCAAACATGACAAACTATCACTTGGAAGCCTGGATGTGGGCAAAAATGGACATGGAAGGAAAAAAAGAAATAAAGAAAATTAAAGTGGAATAATTGCAAAGAGAATAAGACGTAAATGAAAAAAATAAAGCACCCTGTACAGGTTCTGCTTGAAGATATTTAATGAGACAGAGCCCATTAATGTCTTGGTCAGAGACTCTTCTTTTTTGTTTCTGCAGAGATTTCCTGAATAAATAGGACCAATATTTACAGGTTTTTGTTTTGGAGGGTAGGTTTGAAAATGTCCTTAGAGTAAAAGAGTCTAAAATTTTAGTTTGCCTTTTTTTGAAAGTTGGATGTCTTGGTGGGTGAGGCATTAAGAATCATTCTCCCCAAATTCAGACCATTAAAAAAAGGACCCAGGGACAAAATGTGTTTTAAACTCAAAGTGAAGGACATCCATACAATCCTGTCCCCAAAATAGTGATGTGCAACAGTGACCTTGTATACTACGAGGCAGTCCTCAACACAGGAACATTGCTTTAATAACTAGTATTAATATCTATAGTCATATAACTGATGCCCAGTTGATAACAACTATCTTAAGGAATATTTGAGAAATGCTATAATTTCCATCTAAGGCTTCTAGTTCATAGATTAAATATGTTCCTTCAAATTCACAGTGAGAGTACTTGCATGGTATAATCTTAATATAATTGGACATTCAAAATATATTATTCTATTAATTTAGTTTTGAGCTGTGCATTAAATTTTTATAGTTAGGATTCAATTTTATCTATGTTAAAGTGCTGTGTCATTAATCTATCCAGACAGTCTGTTTTATTTTCAAAATTTGACTGAAGAAGAATTTCTTATCCAGTTTGTGGATAATTTTCTGGAATAGGAGAAAAAAAAGGAAGCCTGGAGAGCTTAAGTTATAGACTGATATTGATAACTTTCCTTCCCCGCATGCCAGATGCAAGATTTTTTTTCCCTTCTGGTGAGCTTTCTTCCCTATGAATAATTCACGATTTCATGAATTTCAGAAACTGTTTGATTACAGAGAGATCTAATTCCCTTCAAAAAAAAAATATTCAAAAGCACTTTCTTGGCATTGTTTTCTTGGAATTATATAAGAATATATATACTATGCACGCACCCACACGGGCACACATACGGGCACACACACACACACACACACACACACACACACACANAGAGAGAGAGAGAGAGAGAGAGAGAGAGAGAGAGAGAGAGAGAGAGATAGCTTCCCTATAAAATTTGCATGGTTATCCTTTGAGATTTTCTTTGGCAGCCTTGCATGACAATACAAATGTTCCTTTCAGGGACACATAAAGATTAGAAAGCCATTAGTCTGGAATAGTATAGAGGTTGGACTAGAAGAGCTCCTATCAGTAGACTTAAGGGAATATTCAAAAAGTGGCATCCATTACTAGCCCATTTTTGAAGCTACAAAAAACATTCTCATTTCCATTTCACAAAAAAAAGGAAGGATGACACATTTTGCTCCTTCCCCTATTAACTTGTATTTTTGTAGAGGTGGTGGAGTAATTACAATGGTAGAATACCCACTCAACCTGTTGGTTGGAGTCCTGGGGTCAGGTGAGACAAGTGTCCCAGTAATGAGAGAATCACCAGGCCACAATCTCTGCAAAACTTCAGCATTTCAAAGGGAAATATGACCTTCAGTACAGCTTCTTATATACTGTAGATGAGGTAGAAGTAAATCAATAGCTACTAAACACAAACAAAGGTCTGGAATGATTTGATCAGCAGTGGAAAGATAGGATGTGGAAGTGCTCCCAATGGGAAAAAAACCACAGTCTGCTCTAGGGTAGTAATATTGTTTGCTATGAAATAGGTTTTAAAAGATTTACTGTTAAACCTTTACAATGTAAGTAACAATTGGTTCTTTCTATTCTTTTTCTGCTTTCGATGTAAGGAGTTGTAGGTGGGTCAGATGGGCTGAGAAAAATCACTGAAGAATACATATTGTGGCATCAATCTCATGTTGCTGATTCCTTTGAGGTTTTGTTTTTTTGTTTTTGGCTCTACCTATAACTCTAGCTTAAGAAGAGCTAAATACTAGCAACTGAGGAATTCTACAGTGGCCTATTTCCAATCTAACCATGGAGACAACATATTTGCAGTGGGTGTAAAAAAGATGGTATTTATCCAAAATTTAACCTACACATGTTTTGTGGAATGATATGTTCCTTACAACAAACATGTTAAGTTCCTTTTCATTCTAGGTCAGAGTTGAGTCTAAGCTGATCTTAATAAACACAGTCAGTTGACCTTTTGTGTCCTTGCTTCCTCATAAATAAACAGCACAATGGAAATATGAAGTAGAGAGCAAGAATTGCTCTCTCTAAATAGCCTTCATAGTACTTTGTTTTTGCAGTGATCCTATCCTATTTTGTAACTTAAGATGGGTGACCCATTCTATGGGTTAAGGGCTGCATAGAGCAGGGCTTTTCAACCAGTGGTATGGGTACCACCTGTGGTACATTGGCACCTGGCAGGTGTTACACGAACATCCTAGAATAGTGGTAGCAGGGGAGGGGAATGAGCTGAACCGGTGGCAGCACCACACAAGCCTGAGCGAGAGATGGCTGGAGCTGCAGGGCTGTCAGAGCTCAGCGGAAGTGCCAGGATCAGCGCTTCTTCGGGGCTGTCAGGGCTCAGTGGAAGTGCCAGTATCAGTGTCAGGCTCCAGCTGGAGCTCAGTGCTGATCCTGGCACTTCTGCTGAGCTCAGAAGAAGCGCTGATCAGCTGGAATGTTGCAGCATCTCCAGGGTCTTGTGATTTACATTCAGATGCTTGGCAACTGATTCATATTTATGATGGTCACGGTGTCCCAGGGTCGTGTGAAGTGACCAAAACCTGCTGCAACCACCCAGCAGATGGGGGGAATAAAAACCAACCCCCCCACCCCACCTCCATTGCCAATCCCCAACAGAAATGCTCACAACAATGAAAACCTTGAACAGGAGGAAGAGCGCCCCTGGGTGGGCAGGCAGGTGTCTTGCTCGGCTGTGGCTTGGGGGGCACTTTTTTCAGTGCCATTGTAACTTCGAATAGTCATTAAGCGAATTGTTGTAAATCGAGGACTACCTGTACTTTATCACTTTTTTCCTTTTTTTGAGGGGGTCATCATGTTTTTGACATCTTGCTAGGCAACTGGTGGTACTCGGATGTTGCCATATCCTAAAAGTGGTACAATGGGTGAAAAGGTTGAAAGGCCCTGTCTTAGAGGGCCAAAAGGCAATGAACTGGTCAATAGATTTTAAGATATTGCCTTTTACTACAAGAAAAGAGAAGCTAGAAGCTTCCTTGATCCTCCAATGAGGAATCTTAAAATTATTGCATTTGTGTGAGGGGAAAATGTGTTTCAGAAGGGATGAACCTCAAAAGGAAAGAATGATATGACTAGAATTAGTGGATATTGGTACTGGGAGAGATTTTTTTTGGGAACACAGTCATTGATAAACAAGAAAACTGTGATTTTAAACATATGGGTTAGTTTTGCTGGTGCTCTAATCTTTACGTAGAACAAATGAATCAGGTTCAGAGGGTAGAGGACACTGCCTGTATATCTTCTTTCTATTTCAGCCTATATCCACCACTGATGTGCAACCTGCAGTCCTGATTACATGGCTTATTTGGGCTGTAGGAATTTGTGGAGGGCGGGGGCTGGTAATTAATGCTTCATTAATGGAAGGTCCTTGCTCTCCTTTTTGAAGGAGATGATACCATGTTTCCCCAAAAATAAGACCCACCCAGAAAATAAGCCCTAGCATGATTTTAGCATACACTTAATATAACACCTACCCCCAAAATAAGCCTTAGTTAAGAGCCAGCCCACCATCTGGTTGCTCATTGTCGCAATGGAGCAGGAAGCCATGCAGCGTGCTGGTGCCGCTACGAGATGAGGCGAGGCTGGTGGCGGGGTGTGTATGGAGCTGCCCAATGTACCCCACACCCTCAGAGCCCCCACAGCCAGGCCATTTCCCGTTTGGTGACCCCCTGCCCGTTCAATGACCTGGCTGCCTGCCTGCCTCTTCCCTTTCACTCTCCTCCCAAGCCAGACTGCCATGCTACGGAGGATGGGTCCTCTTACCCTGTCCCCCTCCGCTGTTTTGGAGCTAGGGGGGAGTGATGGCGAAGGGCCTCCTCCTTCTCCTCCACTGCCTGCCACTTGGGTTCTGGTGCACCTCCTCACGCTGCCTGCTCCCTGGTCACCGCCTGTATTGTATGGTTTCAATGGGTGGCAGCTCTGGAGGCCAGTGGTAGGCTCTCTGCATTATCCCTGGGCTGGCAGTTTCAGCCCCCTGGCCCCCTTTGTGGTTCTGCCCACACAGCCATGGGAGAGTTGGCAGCTGGAGTCATGGTAGCATGGTCTTCGGACCGCCCCTGCCACCAGGCCTGGTATTTTTTGAGTGTGGAGGTGCCACACACGCCCCACCCGATGCAGGTGGCCGCTTCCCTCCGTCTGTCAGAAACTGTTGAAGCCACACAGGGCAGGGGAGGCGCATGGGGCACCTCCACTCCCAAAAAATAAGACATTCCCCCAAAATAAGCCCTAATGGGTCTTTTGGGGCCAAAATAAATATAAGACCAGGTCTTATTTTTGGGGAAAACAGGGTAGTAGGGCCCTCCTAAAACATCTAGTTCTCAATCCAACTGTACTAGAAAATTTCTATCTAGTTTCTAATTTTTCTCGTTTAGAAAACAATGAGAATCACCTGGAAAGTTAGGTTGGTGAAAAATGCAGCACCTATATGCTGGCCAGTGAGAATATTTTCACCAAGACAACAGTGTCTTATGGATGTTGCATTAACCGTCTACAGATTTTTGAGTACAATGAGTACAAATGCTTCTTTAAATTCTACATGGCTTGGGTCCTGGATATCTTCAGGACCATCTTCTCTCAGTAGAATCTGCCTGTCCTGTGTGGTCCCAGGAAGAGAAACTCTGACTTGATCACACAAGGATGCTTTCTCTAGGGCTGCTGTAGTTGTATGAAATGCTTGCCATTCACACTCCTAGCATTTAGGAAAGCAGCAATTTGGGGACTTAAATACTATTTTGCTGGTTGTTTCTATATAAGGTTAAACTAAGCTAATCAACTAAACTGAAATATATGTAATTTAGAAAATCACATCTTCTTTGGTGCCTTCATTTCATCAGTTGTTTCTACATAGATTATTAAATTGTAAACTGTTATGGGCTTCCAGTTTTGCATAGTAGTGCAGCAGCCGAGGGATCATGGTGCTTCGCACCCTACAGCCAATTTCTGCCTGCTAGGGGACCCTAAATGGGCCTGAAGTTGCCCCATAGAGGAAACAAAGAAGGAAGTCCCGCCAATTACGGAGAGATGGTGGTCAATCTGATTGGTTTGGGAAAGGCTCTCCAGAAACCAGCAGGAGAAAGTCTAGCCCAAGCTACAAGAAACCGAAGCCCAAAAGCACTATTTTAAGCTGACTGTAAGCAACATATTGGAACTGAGTAAGAACAGTGATTTTCTCTCTTCTACTTGAAAATTGATTTCCGGGGGGGGGGGGGGGGGGAGAAAAATCCCAAGAAGCAAAATGCCTCCGAAAGTGAGAAGGGGGATCTTTGCCCCATCCTCCTACAGATGGAAGCTGTGAATTAAATGAAATGAGTGTAAGACTCAATTTGGATAAGTTTGAAATTGGTGGAATCTGTTAAGATTTTCCTTTAAAATCATGAAAATAGAAGTAAACAATTGTCTATTACTGACTGGTGCTGGTATCTAGTGGTGGATGAAAATATACAACAGCAGTTGCTTTATTTCAGGGACTAGCAAAACCCAGGAAAAGATAACTTGGTTTTGGTGACTTTCAATGTCTTAATAACAGAGAACAGCTGTGACAAAAAAGAAAGAAAACATTTTCGGCTATCTACAAAGTGAGAATTATAAACTCTAAAAAAAAAAAGAATGGACCTTTCTGGATTACAAATACCAACTCAACTGTGACTCTAAAGCTGTCTGCAGAGAAATGAGAACCCTGATTTTTAGCTATCATGGAAAACCAGAGATCTGTAGAAAGAATATACCAAGAAAAAAGATCTCCAGAAGGAGATCTATGCTATGTTGTAACTAATCCAAACAACAATGTTCTCAAACCACGAGGAAATTAAAAATAACTTTGAAAATATAAATGAACACATCTCCAATTTAACTTTACAACACAAAAATTCTCAGAAAATAAAAACAGAGAGTGAGCAGAAAAAACAGACAACTGAATACGAGACAGAGGAGAGAGATTTCAAGATGGAACATAACAATAGAAAAAAGTATGACTTAGCCCAGATGAGAAAAAACGTACAGGAAATACTGGACATGGAAAAGCTAACCTATACACTAAGATTACAAAACAAGTTTGAGGACAAGAAAAAAGATTTGACAAAATGGATTCTGCCAGGAGAACTATGAGAACTTGAGAGACAAAAAATGATAAATAAAATCAAGAAAGAAAGAAAGAAAGGAAAAGATGCTCAATGAATATGAAGGGGCGAAACCTTCCTATAAAAACATCTTACCTGTTTTGTCTTTTGTACCTGCAACAACACTTTTAAGATTATGGAAAGATTCTTTATTCAGCAAAGCATATTGATCAAGAAAGATGTTTCACAAAAAAAGAGAGGCTAAAGTGAGAATTAAGAAATTAGGTGATGGGATTTACCAGAGGGAATATTTAAAAATTAAACATCTGTTTGAATATGGTTAAAGAAATAGAAAGATTTTGGATATAAATAAGATTAGTTTAAGAGGGATGAACCCCTCAAGTAACATAGTATTTTTTTTCTTTCTTTTTTCCTTTGTGTTTTTTTTTTGACATGAGTAATATAAAAATGTTGGGATGGTTTATATACAAGAAATGTTTTCTCTGTGTTTTTCTCTTTTTGATGATATGAGAAATGTAAAAGTGTTGGGATGGCTTATATGAGAAAAAAGACTTAAATACTTAAGTGTAACTAATTTTGAGAAAATCTTAACCAGTAAGAATGCTTTGAATAGTGTTGGGAAAACAAATTTAAATAAAAATTCTGTAATGAATTGCCAATGATGAGGCAATTAGAAAAGAAGCTTTATGTTGATGTGGTTATTATTTGCAGAAACATGAGAATTATGTCTATATTTAATTGTCATTTATTCAAATAATAAGAACTGCATTAATTTAAGGTTGGCAAAAGAGAATATTATTGGAAGAAGAGAAAATCAAGCAAAGCTATTATATGGGTTATAGAATTATAGAAATTAATTGTTATTGTTTTTTAAATACTAACCCATACAACACGCTGTTTGCCAAATATTAAGGTGATTATGTTAAAGATCAATAAAACATATTTTTTTAAAATAAATAAATTGTAAACTGTTACATGGCATGGATCTCTCCTTTATTGCCTGTAAAGCATTAACAATTCTGATTATGTATATAATAATACAATACTTATGATTCTGGCTACATATATTTTCTTATATAATTAATCCTTCCTTTTATATTATCTCTTCTCTATCGTTTAATGTAATTTAGCATCTCCTGTATACTTTTCCTTTCTAATTGTCTGACTCTTGCTTCTTTTATGGTAGTGTTTTATAGCCCTTCTCAGCTGAATTGTGCCTGGATGCACAATTATAAGTGCATTTAAAGACTAAAAGTGTTAATTCTTGGAAATACTAAATACATGAAAAATTACTATAAATAAAAAGAGAAATTATTTCAATATGCTTCTAGGAACAATTACTTTCCACGTATTAATTCATATGTATAATACAGGACATAATACAGGACAATGTTATTATTATAGCAAATATTAAATGCCTGTAAAAAGTATCCAAACTTCCTCCCGGAACAAAACACTCAAAACATGTTTCATAATATTAGAAAATTCTAGCTATACAAATCTGCATATAAACAATATTTATTAAAAGTCTATATGCTTAAAACTATTGTGCATCAAATGACATGTATCCTGGTGTTTTGCCTATTGCCTAAAGTGTTTCTGAATTGTATTAAACAATTTATAAAAACACATGAGTTTTATTGTGTGTTTTAGTAAAAGAGTTTCATATTTTACAACAAATGTAAAAAGCACTCTTAAAGAATCAATCCCAAATTAGATAAACTAGATAATTTTATTTATAATTTTATTAAGAGAAAATCATTGAAAGCAGCAGAGGACTGCCATCAAGTGGCTGAAGTTAGTACAATTTAAAAACTGTGCTTCCCCCCCAAGCTAAACTATGAATGCAGAAGGTGATTTGGCTTAGCTGAAGAGCTATAGTTCTGCAGATTCCCAATACTTCAGCCTGTTCTACCATCTCCCTGGATAATAATTTCTCCAGAGAAGGTAACAATAGCTAATTCTTACTGGGGGGATGAGGGAGCCTTAAAGATTCTTAATACATGTTAATTTCATCAACTAGAATTAAACTCAAATATTTAAATGGTCACCTTTAGCTGATGTAATAAACATGTTGAAATTTAAGAATTTCTTTCATCACATTTTAAAATACCTGTATTTTCTATTACTTGAATACAAATGAGATATTTCTATATATGTTATGTTGTGAGAATTCTCACACAGTGAGTGACAAACAATTTTATTTATTCATTCATTTATTAAATTTATTTGCCACCCATCTAATTTCAAATGACTTAGGAGCAAATCTGACTATTACACAAACAGATGTAAACTAGCCTTCTTTTATGCTCTTTCCTGACTAACAAGCCTTCCTCAGAGTTACCTATGCCCTACTCACCTCCCATCTTGAGTACTGTGATATGCTGTACCTGGAGTTGCTATTGAAAAATAAACAGAAGCTTCAATTGGTTCAAAATGGTGTGGTCTGCATGATTTTGTGCTAGATTTGCACATATGTCACCTCTCTTGCAGGAGCTGACTGGTTGCCGATTTGCTTCCAGGTCCAATTCAAGATGCTGATTAACACCTTTAAATCACCATGCAGGACTGTATTTTCCCAATTACATCTATCCAACCCACCAGATTGGGGAGGCAGGATACACTATGGTCCCCTCCATCAAAGAGGTCTACCTAGCGGATCTAAGAAGAAGGGCCTTTTCTGTTGTGCTTTGCTCCTTGCAGAACATCATCCCTGTAGAGATAAGTCAGGCTCCACCTTGATATTCTTCTGAAATGTACCGAAGATATGGCTTTGTCAGTGACCTGGGAACTCCAGGTTGATATGGAGCCCATCAAGTGGTTTATTTGAATGTTGTCGCCAGCAAGAGGATGAGTATTGTGTTTTATATTTGGAGTTTTATTCCTGTAAGCCACCTGGAGTTACCACGAGTGAACTGAGCAGCCATATTAAGGTCTTTAATAAATGTCTACGGAAATTCTCAGTCATCCAGATCATGGTATGCGGATGTGGATGATACTTGGGTCAAGGTCAAAACAGAAGAATTGGAAGCGTTCACCAAACATATCAACTCTGTGGACAGATACATCAAATTCACACGGGAAGATGTTAAGGAAAATACTCTAGCCTTCTTGGACTGTGCAATACACATTAAGGAAGACAGAAGCCTTAAAACTGAGGGATATGATATCATCTATCTCCAGTCTACAACACTGTCCTTTCAACAGTTCCAAGAAGGCTCCATACCCATTTGCACCACTCAGGTGACCTTGAGGACACAGATAAATCTCTAAGAGGCCTCAACAACTTTCTAAAATAATGCAAATGACCAGCTGTCTGCAAGGAATATAAATCCTTCCATTCCCCACCATCCAATCAGAGCTGAAGAAGATTCTTGGATGAGAAGTGAAATGTCTTCAAGAAAAACAAGAAAGTCCAGTTGCCTCTTGAAAAAACATGTTGAGTCTTTAATAATTTTTTAAAAAGTGGAGGACAGGCTTCATAGAGTGAAAACGTAAAAGAGGCACAGAATAGTTAAAATATTATTTCTTTCTTAAACAAATTTACATGGCTACCTACTGCCAGAAGAAACTCTGGGTGGTGAACAGGAATAAAGACATACATATGTACATACATAAATCAAGATTTCTCTTTAAACCCAACAGTCATTAGAACTCCTTTATAATGCTTCCTAACTTTTTTTCAGTAAAGATTACTCATCAGATGTTCTCAAATTTTTGTGAGCTTGTCTAACTGGTTCCAGTCTTCCTGGTGGGTGAAATTTGACATATGTAAAGCAATTTTGCTTATGTAAAAAGTAGGCAGCAATAAACCTTGACATAGCCTCTTAACTGTTTCCAGTACCATCCTTGGGAGATAGCTTTTTTCAAGATTTAGATGGATGTAACACTGTAAATGCAGTATTTCACACTCAGTACAAAAAAAATCCAAAAGGATTAACTCTTGGTATGATATGAAAACATAATGATAATAAATTTAAATACACTATTAAGAAATGAGAAGTTGTCATGGGGTAAAATTAAACAAAAGTATGCTAGTATGAGAAAATATGAAAGAAATGTTGATGTGATTTCCTAAATTCTGTAGGTGTTTCTTAAGCCTACCTAGAAGAGACAGCTAATAACTAGTAAAACCTTTGTATGGTAAGACAATTTGTTCTTTCTAACTAATGTTTAACGCCTATTTAAATTTACTCAAATGCAAATTTAGAGACCATGTGACTAAAATGAAGTACTGCATGCTAACACAACATGATTTTAAATTTTATCAGATACAAAATCATTTTACCATATTCTGATTGCTTTATTTGTTTGACAGCTTTACATATGCCTGTATATATTTGTTTTTAAAGTGTTTTATTAAATTCTGAAAACAATTAAATGTTTCCAATTTTTTGCTGGAAAACATTCTGATTCAAAAATAGACTTTCAATTCATTATTTCAATTTCATTCATTTATACACACCTTTTGGTTCTGAGGTAGGGTTTCCCAAACATTATGAAGTATGTGGCAATTACTTTCAAATATTGCAAAGGCTATATGGAATGATACTATAAACAGTTCATTTTGAATGTCTTCCTAGTAAAAACTGTAGTCTTTGAGTTGACTTTAAATGGAAACTTTCCAAAATTTTTAGTTTTTTCATTTTAGAATTTAAAATAAATGTGGAAAAATGTAGAATGTTGAAAAAAAAATCCACAACATTACATTCTAATCAGGAGATAAGACAAGGCAATTCCTCTGTAATTCTTATTTTAATGTTACTTTATCAGTGAAATTACATTCAACCAGAATTAAAAACTTCTTTGTTATTTTTTTACTGGCAGAGAAAAACAAAACTGTCTCAAGAGCTTGCTAAACAGATTCAGAAATAATAGGTAGACACTAAATTAGGCATAGAGGTATTTACACCTGAACTACCGAGTTTCCCCGAAAATAAGACTGGGTCTTTTTTTGCCTCCAAAAGAGGCACCAGGTCTTATTTTGGGGGGAATGTCTTTTATACTCACTTACGGCACCGACAGCCCCACCCAGCCAGTCCACTACTTCTGCGGCCAAAGGAGCAGCTTCATTCTGCAGCTGCATTCCGGCCTGCATTTCACAGTCAGGCCTTTCCAAAAGGCCTCTGCAGCCAAGAACCGAGCTATGGATTCAATCCATAGCTCGGTTCTCAGCTGCAGAGGCCTTGCAAAACTGAGCTATGGATTGAACCCACAAGCTTGGTTCTTGGCTGCAGTGGCCTTCCGGAAAGGCCTGTGGCTGAGAAATGCAGGCTTGGCTACAGAAGATGCCACAGAAAAAGTGGCCATCGAGGAGAGCCTGGCTGCAAAGTAAGTGGGTACAGGGCACGTGAGGCAGCTGCACCCTCCCCACCTCGCCCTAGTTTGATTTTTAGGTGTGTGCCTTGCTCCAAACTAGGCTTATTTTGGGGGTAGGGCTTATATTAGGCCCACCCACCCCCAAAATCAAGCTAGGGCTTATTTTTGGAGTAGGCCTTACTTTGGGGAAAACACGGTATATAGTATATACACTCACTTCTTCACCAATGAAGACCCACTTTTACCATTTACTGATCAGCAAAGTAGACTTTTCATTTTAACAGTTTCCTTGCTGAAACAGCTGTTTTATAATGTGTGCTAATATGCAGTCTGAAAAGCAAAATATAGTGAGAAGAACTTTCGTTTTGGTGCCTTGCTATCAGTGCTCTATTACTGAAGTTTTTAAGAAGAGATTGGAGGGTCATTTGTCCAGAATAGTGTAGGGTCTCCTGCTTGAGCAGAGGGTTGGACTAGAAGACTCCAAAGTGCCTTCCAAGTTATTCTGTTCCTGTGATGGCGAACCTTTTAGACACCAAGTGCCCAAAAACCACTCCGCCCATCTGCTCCGCCCCTGCCCCCGCCCCCGCCCCACCCTCACCCACCCGCAGGGCCACCTACTGCCTCCATGGCCCACTGCAGGTCGCCCAGGCGGCCCTGCAGCACCATGGCAGCCACGCCCTCTGCCCCGCCCCGCAGTATCATCTTTACGCAACGGGGTGCGAGGGCGGAGTCTTGTCCCTGCTGCCCAGCTGCCATGTCCTTGACTGTACTGCTCCATGCGAGCTGCGCCTGGGGGTGACTCTCCTCCAGGGGGGCTGCTGGTGAGGAGGGGGCCGTGGGGGAGGCAGGGCTGGGGCGATGGCACACATGCCCACAGAGAGGGCATGTGTGCCATAGGTTCGCCACCACTGTTCTGTTCTATTCTATTCTATTCTATTCTATTCTATTCTATTATCTGTTAATTTGTAATTATGTAATTTGCAACCAATTTATGTAACTTGATCAGCTGATATAAGGTCAAAATCAGTACTTTAACTGAGCTCAGAAATGAGTTGGAAACCAATGGAATCAGTAAAACATAGGATTAATGTGAATAAAATTCCAAATCTCAGTAATTTGATGTATTTTGGGCCAAACTAGGCAGAATATGTTTCATTCTATGAAAGCAACTATACAATCAAAGTTAAAAATGGGGGGGGGGGGGAATGCTTATTATGCTAGTTGTGAACATGTAGGAAAGCTCTTCAGCATAGGATATATATCACAGGCCCAGAGTAATAGGATGTTTCTCCCCAAGTTTTGAGGAAGCCCATCTAATCTATTATGTTATCCAAGTACTGGTTTATTTGAACTGGATAAAATACAGAGTTGGTTAATTTGTTTATTCATTTGTCAGATCCTACAAATTTTGTGCAGGAGCCAAAGAAGACATATATTCTATCCTGTGGACCCAACATTCTTAGAATATCCTTAAAATCTTACAAATGAATAAGTGGTGTTGAGGTCTCTATTTGCTATAAATTGACTTCACATAAATTTTCTCTGCCCAGGTAAATTATGTTTAAAGCCTTAAATAATCTGAATCTTGGTACATAATAAAAGGTTTGCCACTGTCTTCTTTCAGGTTCTTTTTTCAGTTACCCAATTTCATCTACAGCATTAAATTCTCTGGCAGTTTCCCATGGAAGAAGTAAATATGCTTGATCCTACTTAGCTATAGTTGTCTGACTTCTGCCATAGAAGACACAAATAATACAAATAACACACATGGTTTGGCTTCATAACAAAATACATCTATGAATCAATAATTCAAGGCTATGGATGTCCGTTCACATTATAACGTGGTTTTTTATGCTTTCATTAAAATAGAAAAATAGTTCTTATTTAAAAAAAAATTAAAATAAATACAAGTTATACTCAAACCACTAGATGTCTCTAGCTGCATTTCTTATCAAGGTACTCATTAAAATATGAATACAGTTTTAAACTCTTTATCTAATGATGAACATTCAGAGTTTGGCTAATTCCTCAAAATTGTGCAAAACAGATTGCTATTTGATTTACAAGCTATAGTATTCCCTATAACAAAGGCATCAGATTGTCCACTTCCTTATGTTTCAAATGTGTTAGGCATACCATTCCCAGAATTCACCATTAGCATGCCTTGGACCCTGTTGTAAAGCTAGCAATTTAAGCAGACATTCATAACCTGGCAACCATCAAGTAAATTTGTGAAGATTCTAAAGATTCATAGATCTTTCTTACATGTCTCTATTTTTATTTAGCTTGCTATCTCCCAGCATGCCTTATATGAACCATTCTATTGGGTTATGTTATCATACACAGGTTATCCAATGGATTTTCCTGCTACATATCTACACATCATGCAAAATCTATTTAGCCAGGTATAATGATATGAATTAAAAGACTTTATTGCAGTCAAGAACTAGTGCACTGGTTTGTTGAAAAAGTCATAATCAGCTGCTATGATCATGCAATAAACTCTAATTTCCAAACCATACAGGCTGAATTCACACAACATAGAAATCTAAAAAGGGAAAACAAGACAAACATACATGGTTTAGTGCAATATACAATTAGTCATTCTAATTAACATAAAAAGTGAAAAATCTAAAGCAATGAAAACTAAAATACCAGTGGAATATTAAGGTATTCAGCATTCTTACATAATCATTCAAGAGATTAACTTCATCCTGTATAACTTTTCATGTTTTATATATTAAGCAATGGCTTCCACAAGTCATCCATTCCTTTATTTAAAATCAGTAAGGAAAATATTAGAATAATTTGCATGACTGATATAATGACATCTAGAGCCTAGTATAATTTCACTGACTTTGTTTATTGTTGATTTTTTTTAAATTTGAACTCTTTCTGTTGGTATTCAGACCCGCTTCTAAAATTCTGTTTTCACTTTGTCATTGTGGGGTACTAAGTGTAGATTAATGAGAAAAAAATGAATTTCAACAACTGTAGAATCAGGCTGCAGCATAAAATTGACAAAAGTGAAGGGGGTCTGAATACTTTCTGAATGCACTGTACACACACACACACACACAAACACAAACACACACACCAACCTACCTTATAGCAGGTTTGGGGAAAACTTCATTCGTCTAAAGCTAAATATCTGTTGAGTTCACTTTTCCCTTGAAATATTGAGGACAGTAATAGACCAATAATTTTTTCCCCAGGAATGCCAACACGTGAGTTAAAAACAGGACTGAAACAGCACTTTGAGATGCCAACATATTGACTAACAAAAAAAAAATGCAGTTTTCCTCTCCAGACACAGAAAACAAGCTACTAGTGTTCTGCTGCCCCATTCCACTTTTTTAATGCATGGTATGTGATTTGTCTATTTGCAAAAAAAATATGAGTGGTTGTTACGAGGGAAGCCGCCTGGTGTGAAGGCGCCTTTCCTTCTTTTTCTGTTAAAAAGCTTCTGCTAGCTGTGATATTGAAACAAATACATGGCAGCCTTTTTGGATCCAGGCATTTTTCACAACAGCTGAGACCATGGTTGTAGCTTGTGTGCTTGTAAGGGGAAAGGAAAGTAATGGGTCACTGAATTCAATGGCTGGGAGATAGAGTGAGACTAGAGTTGAGTGCACACTGCTTTTATTTTGAAGAAAAAGCAAGTGGGACAACTTGCTTTTTTAAACAGCAATTATGAGTCAGACCAGATACTAGAAAGGATTATGATCAGATTCACTGATTATGATGCCTCCATTGGTTAGATGAGCATGAACTTGCTCACCTAACCAATGAAGCACGATGAACCAAACACAAAGCCTAAGTCAGCCAAAGCTGAATAAAAGCATGGTGCTTTTTGATCTTTTTCTCTTGATGATGTTTACTAAAAGACAGAGAATAATTTCAGTCTTGAAGGACAGCATGCCAAATTGGGAAATGTTAGAAATGCAATTTTAGAAATGATTTAATTGGATTAGATAATATTATTTTGTCCTAGTGCATACTAAAATTTTAATACTTACCACATCCATCTTAAAGAAAAGGGGCGTTGTCTTACCTGAACACCTTTTCTCAGCATGATGATGGAGAATCCACCGGTGGGTTGTCTCAGCCTTCTTGCTCAGATTAGACTAAGTCTAGAAAGTTGCCATGCCTCCCGCTGGACTAGACTGTCCCAGTTTTTGACCAAGGCGAAACAACCAACAATAGTCCGACGTGTTGGCTCCTCCTACCCGACACAGGACCAGACGGCCCTTAAGGGTGGGTGTGGATTCTCCATCATCATGCTGAGAAAAGGCATTCAGGTAAGACAATGCCCCTTCTCCACCGGTGGGACATACCAAAGCCGCTCATGTCCCTATGGGGGGGAACCAGTCTGGGCTTGTGCCCACTAGATGAAATCACCTGCTGCAACACCCTCTGGCCAAACGAAGCATCCGAAGAGGCAAACTTGTTCACACTGCGAGTGGAATGGGCAGTGATGTGGCCGGGAACCCGTAGAGAATGTGACAGGTAAGCACGGGCGATGCAAGCCCTGATCCACCTCCCAATGGTCGAAGAAGAGACCCTCTGGCCATGGAGGAGGGCTGAGAGGACACAACAGGGCCTCGGACTTGCGGCAGGCAGAAGTCCGTTTGATATAATGACGCAGAGCCCTGCACACATCCAGTTTATGCCACTGCCGTTCCAGTCTATGAGATGGATTGGGACAAAAATTGGGAAGTACTACCTCCTGAGTCCTATGAAACCAAGTATTCACCTTGGGGATGAAGGACGGATCTAAACGAAGGACCACCCCGTCCTCATGGAAGATGCACAGGTCACTCCTAATGGAGAGGGCAGCCAACTCAGAAATGCGTCTCGCTGACGTGACTGCAATCAGGAAGGCTACTTTCAGTGAAAGGAGTCGTAAGGAGCAAGACCTGATGGGTTCAAATGGCGTTGAAATTAGCGCCTGTAGAACTTGTGACAGGTCCCAAGAGGGGTATCGACGTATCGCTGGTGGTTTGGCGTTAGTCGCTCCCTTGAGGAAAGAGCTTACCACTGGGTGCTGGGCTAAAGGGAAAAATTGTCACATGTAAGCACCGTGGATAATGCTGCTACCTGTCTATGGATAGTGCTAGGAGTTAAATCCTTATCTAGACCCTCCAACAAATAGTCCAAAATATTTGGAATAGTTACTGAAAGAGGTTGGAGGTGGTACTTAGTAAACCATAGGCAAAAGTTCCTCCATGTCGCATCGTAAATCCTATTTGTAGAGAGGCGCCTGGAAGCTTGAACCATAGAGATCAACCTCGACGAATAGGATTGTCTGGTTAGATTCTGCCGCTCAAGTGCCAGGCGGTCAACTGGAGCCACTGGGGATCCGGGTGTTGAAGGGCCCCTTGGCTGAGGGAGATGCGCTCTGGAGGAATCCTCCATGGCGGTGAGAGGGAAAGGTTCACGAGGTTGGCAAACCACGGATGTCTCGGCCAATGTGGAATAACCAATATGATCTCCACCTGCTCCTGAAGCATCTTGCGGATGGTCGCCGGAATCAGGGGAAGGGGAGGGAAGGCGTACAGCAACTCCCTGGGCCACCTGCTGTGGAGGGCGTCCGTTCCCTCCGCCCCTGGGGATGGGAACCTGGAGAAGAACCTCGGAAGTTGAGAGTTGTTTGGAGAAGCAAACAGGTCCAACTGGGGCTGACCGAATCTGTCCAAGATCTCCCTGAACAGAGCTGGGTCCAGGTGCCACTCGGAGTGGTCCACAGTGGATCTGCTCAGGGAGCCTGCCTGTTGGTTTGCCTCCTCCGAGATATGCTCTGCCTTCAAAGAGCAGAGGTTGACCTCTGCCCAAGAGTTCAATAGATGGGCCTCGCTCATGAGGGACTTGGATCGGGTCCCTCCCTGCTTGTTTACATGGACCTTTGCTGCCATGTTGTCGGTGAGGACCAGAATGTGTTGTCCCGCCACCCTGTTGGTGAAGTGGAGTAAGGCCAGATGTATGGCCCTGAGCTCCAGCCAGTTTATACTGTGACTTAAGTTCGAGTGGGACCATTGACCCTGAGCTAATTGTGATTGGAGGTGAGCCCCCCAGCCAAATAAACTTTTGTCTGTGGTCAAGGTGAGCCTGGCTGGCTCCTTGAAGAGGGATCCCTTTGCCATCGCCGGGGAGGTCCACCACTGGAGGGAACATAATGTCTTGCGTGGAACCCTTACTCTCCCCTGTTGGAAGAGCTCATGTTCAACTTCCGAAAGGGAAGAAGGAACCATTGAAGCTCTCTGGAGTGCAACCTGGCCCATGGAATGAGTCCCATACAGGAGACCATCTTCCCCAGCAACTGTGACAGAACGACTAGAGGAACCACCCTCTCCATTCGAATCCGGTGTATGAGGGTCTGGATGCTGTCCCGACGTTCCTGGGAAAGAAAAACCTTGCAGAGCTCCGAGTCTATGACTGCCCCCAGGTGAAGGAGACGAGTTGAAGGGACTGTGTGGCTCTTTTGGAAGTTCACGGAGAATCTGTGAACCTGAAGAGTCCTGATGGTGAGTGCCAAGTCTGACTGGGCTGACCAGAAGGAACAGGACTGGATGAGGATATCGTCCAGATAACATTGGACGCGCACCGGAATCATTCTCAGATAGGCGGCTAATACCGCTAAGATCTTTGTGAACGCCTGTGGGGCCGAAGAAAGGCCAAACGGGAGTGCTTTGTACTGAAAATGCCGGTGGGCGTAACAAAATCGGAGGAATTTGCGGTGCTCGGGGAGGATCGGAACGTGCAGGTAAGTCTAAGGAGGACAGGAAATCCCCCCTCCTGACCCTGGCCAGGATAGACTTGAGAGTCTGCATCTTGAACCGTTTGTAGGCCAAGTGGTAATTTAGTCCTTTCAAGTCCAATATTGCCCTCCAGCCCCCCAAGGCCTTCGGAACCATGAACAGAATGGAGTGAAAGCCCTTTCCCTTCTGTTCCGTGGGCACTGGTTCTATGACCTCTATCTGCAGTAGATGGGAGATGGCCATGGACATTTTCTCTGTTCCACTTGGAGTGGGGAGAGTACCAAGGGAGGACCACTGCTTTTGCACCATGTTGCAGAAGAATGGAGGAATGAGAATCTGCTTCTCCGCGACCACCGGCTCAGAGAACAATGGGTTCGAGTCCTGGGTGGTGGAAGGTGTCGGCTGTGGCTCCTGTTCAGGGGCGGTGTTAGCTGAAGTGCATGCTTTCAGGAGCAGCGACCTGAAGAGAGATGGGTCAAAGAGGCCGGTAACAGGAGAAGGATCTGGAGATGCTTCCTCATCATCTGACATTAGCATGCCAGACGTCTCGTAATCCTCCAAACCCGATTCTTCCCCCTGGGAAGATCTGTCTGACAAGGCAGAGCCTGGAAACAGGGCTGACTCAGTCTGTGGCAAGCTTGTCGGTGGAGGCCCAGGCACCTGAGAGGACTGTCCTCCCATGGAGGAGGCCATGTACTGAGTGAAGGCCTGAGCCATGAAGGTCTGAAACTGGTCAGGCCAGGCCCCCTGTTGCTCCGGTGGATGAAGGCCTGCTGCCGTAGGTGTGAAGGTGGCCTCCGGACCCTGTTGGAGTCTGGGATATGGGAGGGGGGAGGGAGATCCACCTGTCCGGTTTCCCCCTGAGGAGACCAAGCCCATGGGGCTGAGTTGAGTGGTGTGTGTTGGGGCTCAAAAGGTGACCTTTCCAGTGGAACAGGGGAAACCAATTCTGCTCCATTCGAAATGAGCCTCTGAGCTCTAGAGAACTCCCGTTCCAACACCTGATGTCTCCTCATGGCCTCTCTCTCAGCTTTGGAGGGCTTCTTAGTGGAAATAGCCTTGGCCTTAATCCTCCCCACCGCCTCCAATTTGGAGGATCAACGTTTCTTCTGGGCGGGGGGAGAAGAAGAAGAGCCCTGCATAGGCTGAGGAGTCAAACTGTCTGCCATTGTAGCCGAGATATTCCGGGTAGGAGATATCCGGAGTGGGAGCGAATCACAACTCTGGTTTGTCAGAGAGAGAAACCCGGGCTCTGACCCAGATTCAATGGCTGACAACACAGATAGTTGTCTAAAGCTATCTGCTTAGGCCAATTGCGACACAGTGCCAGCACCTATAAAGGACAGGTGGCAACTGACAAAACTCCCTGTAAACAATTGATGATGATTGATCAATTGGTGGGCTCCACCCGGAGGGGATTGAAGACCTCTGATGTCACTCAGAGGATTCAATAGTGCCTGATTCGTTATATCCGCTCCCTGGGCACCTACATCTAATAAGAGACAAGGAGGGCCCCTTGGGAGACTATCCAGTGCCCTAAGGATTGAAAACTCAAAGGCCTGTCTGCCAGTTCCTCAAGTGAATTGAGGTGGAAGGCAGAAGAAATGTCTGTGAGGTGTTCAAAATGGCGGCCGCGCCAACATTACTACCCCCTGGGCACCCCAAGCTGAGTGGGAAATTTGATGGAATTCCCAGTAATGATGCCACCAGAGAGGTCCCCAAGAACGATCTCTGTGCCTCTAAAATGATATAAGGACTACTTTCAGACAGTTGGTGCTCCAAATTGCTAAGGGGTCTTTTGCGTGCCGTCCAAAATGGCGGCCGCGCCAAAATTAATGGTCGCTGACAGGACCTTGCAGGGTCTGAGGGAAAGCTGTGCGGCTTGGGCAGCCTGCCTGGAGTCCGTGGTAAGGTCTCTGACCGTGTCGAGGGAATCCGCTCGTCTTGAATCCGAAGTCAAGAAATACGGTGTTTTCTTCAGCTCTGCACAGCCTCCCGAGCGCCGGGAAGCCTCCAAGAAGCCGTCCGGAGCTCTTGAGCGAATCCGAGGGCCGACAAGGCTCCGGCAAACTGCTGTGCTGTCAGAGTCAGCTGGGGATTGATGCTATATGGAACAAAGCTATTACAGAATCTAGTTGTTCTGCTTTGGATACCATGAAACTTTCTCCCAGAAGGCAACAATGAAAACTGACCATGCAGAGGATGTGTAAAGTCCCTGACAATTCTGTGGATCCTGGTCAAACAGTGCTTATATGCCATGTCCTGGATAGAAGGAAGTGAATTTCCAATAATCTTTTCCGCCATCCTCACAACTTCCTGCACAGCCTTCCTGTCTGAAGCAGTAACATTTCTGAACCAAATAGTAATACAATAAGACAGGATGCTTTCAATTGTCCCTCTATAGAAAATGGTGAGGACCAGGGGAAGGAAGAGGTGCTCTTCTCAAATGAAACAGAAAATGTCGTCGCTGCTGTGCCCACCTCACCAGTGTTTCACTGTTGAGTGACCAAGTTAACTTACACACTAGCTGCACTCCCAGAAACTTAATACTACTAAGCATCTCCACAGTTGAACAACAAATACACAGAGGTGTATGTTTATCCCTGCCTTTCCTGAATTTGATGAGGATCTCTTTTGCTTTTCAACGTTTAGAGCCAAGCTGTTCTTATTACACCAGTCCACCAAACACTCTACCTGCTACCTGTAAGGACTATCTTTGTCATCCCAAATGAGGCCCAACATTGTACTTCGCAATACAATTGGTAGCAAACCTTGAATAACAGAAGAACTTCATAAATGAGAGTTATTAATGTGAATGAGAATGTAAAGTAATGGATCAGACTGCCCAGAAAAGGGGAGGGGGATTTCCATTTAGAAGATGTGTTCCCACAGGAGTTGGACGCCCACCTGTTGAAGATATTAGTAGATTCCTGAACAATTGGACTATATGTATAGCTGTTGATCAACTGCAGATGCATCTTAGAATCCATTGCAATATGCGGCCCATTCAATATTGGTTTTTTTCTCTCAAATTTTCTCTTTTTCTTCTTACTGCTAAAATGCCACTCATTAGTCGCATTGGTACTATTAATTCTCAGAGTTCTCATCATGTTTTCTGAGAATTCCACATGTGGTAGTATCAGGCTCCAAAAACCAACAAAGACATGTTGAGATTCTTCTAAGCAGGTTCCTTTATTGTTCTAACCTACAAACAGAAACCTAAACCAGACTACTTGCACCATACAACATATACTCTAGGAACTACTGGGGAGGAGCCATCCTGACTCCCTTTCTCTCACACAAACTAAACTGCGCTGTCTTTTGCTACTCTGGAATGCGCTCCCTCCCTCTTGGGAATCCAGACAACACTCCAGCACAGGTAGTCACAACACCTCTGGAGAACACCCTATTCAAGAATCCCCTCTGCCTGGGGTTTGTATATTTTAATTTCCATAATATTTAATTTTAATACTGACTTTTAATATTTTTATAATGACTGTTTTATATGTGTGTTGTTTTTTATTTGCTTATTTATGCTGTCCAGAGATACTACTTAGGAGATGGGCAGCCGTAAAAGATAAATAGATAGATAGATAGATAGATAGATAGATAGATAGATAGATAGATAGATAGATAGATAGATAGATAGATAGATAGATAGATAAAGTGGTTTGCTATTCTGTCTCACATATTATCAAGAGTTTTTCCAGAAGAAAATTTAGGAGTGGCAGATAATTAATTTAACCATATATGGAAAATAGTTTTTCCAGTCTTTAGTTTGAGACATTTCCCTTATATAGTTACAAAGAGATTTGAAAGTTCATAATAAAACTATTTCAGTAATATTATAGCACCAAACAATGTTTAAACAATGCAAAACCTTAAAAATATGAAAACTTTAATAATTTCTGCTAATTGATTTATAAAAAGCACTTTAAATAAGCTACATGATAACTGGGATTTGAAAAATGAATCAGTTTTCTTTTAATCTTGCTACCTGGAATTTGCTTTTCTGTAATTGCTTAGACTGCCAATTGTTTTAAACTTCAGAGAACTAATGCAGTGCGTTAATAGTACTATAATCATATGTAACTCATCCAGTAAAATGATAGAAGTAATGTATCACAGACAGTAAAAAGACAGATGTTAAACTGTTAGGAAAATACAGTGTTTATAGCTGTTGTAAAGTCATGAGATCTTTATCATTCAAGGTTGGGGTGTACAATATTTCCAAGCCAAAGACCATTATTTACTCTTTAGAACCAAGGTTTCCCACCAGTGGATCATAAGTAAATTAAATTAGAAGGCATTTTTTTAATAGAGTTGATCAGGCTTGCAAAGGCAAAATAGAAGTCCTGTCAAAACCTTATTCCAACTTTGATTGGATAAGCTTGCGGTTAGCAGTAGTTACACTGCAAAATTTGTCACCTATAGATTAAAAAAATATTAAAAGTGATATAGTTATTTTTTCTCAATCTTAACCTAAATGAAATAACTTTATTTTTGGGGAAATGATTCTGCAATCACTATTGATACACAGCATAGGGACAAAGATATGGAAAGTGTAAATATCATCAGTAAAATGAAATTAGAATATTAAGAATCCATGATAATTATGAGAAATATTTAAAAAGCAGTTATACCCAGAAATGTCCAAGGAAAACAAAGCAGTGGCAAACTATGCATATCTCAGATGGAAAAATCAATGTATATGGTTTGCCAAAAATAAAAATTTTGTTGTTTTATATAATAATCTCGATAGAACAAATAGCATTGATAACTCAAGTCAGAGATGACATAAAAGATGAAGAATATCTAGCCTGTGCCAGCTATGCCATTGGTTGATTGCCAAGTTGTTTCTCTATTTACAAGATATTAAGCTGTATTTTATTAAACAAATTCCATTTGATTGTTTTTTTATTTGTAATTTTTGTGTTTGCATTTATATTATAGTAATTTGTATTGTATTTTATTCACAGCTATATGCATTGAACCAGGCTCTGCAAATTATATGGAGATTTAGAGGCAATTTCTAAATAAACAACAATAAGCAATAATTATAGGCCATAATAATGAAGTAACAAGCTCTCAGCTTGGGAAGACCTGTCACTAACAACATTTCTTGTCAGGTGAGAGAAAATTATCACCTTGCCAAAGTATACTGTAAGAAGGAAGAAGGAAGAAATAGCACCCTTTAGCATAGGACTCTTTGCCTTCTTGTCTTCTTAGAGCTTAATATATCACAAAGAATCATGAAATTCCTCACAGAACCATAAAATTGAGTGTCTACTCCAGGCTTAAGCCTTATACCCAATGTTGCACCAACTTTCTGGGATTTAAAAGAACCTTTGCCTTGAGGCAATAAATACGCCCTAAGTCAGGATAGGGAGGATTGGTGTTGAGGTGTGGAATAGCCATGGTCTTCAGGAAATTCTTTTACTGCCAGTTAATCCATTGAACTGTTGATCGGTTTAAGATACCCTATATATACTACTGCATTTGGGATATACTGTAGTATATTTAGTATATATTGGAATAGCATACTACAGAATAGTATAACTGCATCTATATTTGGTCTTTTTGAGCAAGCTGGAGCTAACCTAACTTCAGGGAGGGAAATGTTCCATAAGATGGTTACCACAGTGATGGACTGGCTGCTAAAACAAAGCAAGGTTACAGTATACACTTGAAAGGAAACAGGGAAGCCTGTAATTGAGGAGTTTGTCTGGCAAGAACAAAGAATGCTTATTCATAGGGAATATGCACGTGTAAAGTTTGTAACAATTCTGGGTGGTTACAAAGCTGAAAAAAGTAACAAAGAGTTAGGCATTTTGTAGACTCAGCTAGAAGCTAGGAATAGAGATGGCTTGGAGCAAATAGAATGAGTATTAGATAACTCCTGAAGCATTCATTAGCCAAGGCTTAGGAATAGGGACAGCTAGAGACCAATAGAATAATTGTTAAATCATTATTAAAATGTTTATTAGATGATATTTCTTATATATCCTGTCTTATCCCACCTTTTGCTTTAGAGAAAATGTATAAAGCTTTCTTAATTCTGTGGTTCAAGGTTCCTTGGCATTTTGGCCAGGATCCCTTTTCTTGGAGCGCTTCATTAAAAGAAAAGAAAACCTACACCTTGTGTCTGGTGTTTTTCATCAGCCTCAGCACCAAGCTCAGACCCCAGTTGGGGACAACAACAGCAGTGAAGGCCCACTTCCTGGGACCAACAAATATTAGTTCCTAGCAGACAATACCCACAACAAGCTTTCCTGTCAGATCTAATAAGAGGAGCTAGCATGCTATAATAAGGAAGAGGAGGTCCCTCAGATAACTGGCGCATAGTTCCAGAAGCATCTGAATGACAAGGATAGTGCAATCAGGCTTTGGATCAGGACATGCTTCTGTAAGCTTAATAACAAGCATTCAGTGTTGCTGAATGTCTAAATCTTTAGGCTTTCTGATGATATTTAGCTTTGAGACACTGTTTTACAATTATTCCTGTCCTTGTCATGCTACTTATAGAATGTGGTGTTATCAGATACTGTCCCCATACAATAATGTCCTACAAGGTTCTTGCTCATGAAAGAACTAGAAAAACTCTTTTAAACTCTGAAGTTGGGTACTGCTGCTTCTTACCAATTTCCCACCTAATCCTATTGTTCCTTGCCGTCTAATAAGAAGGCAATCGGTATCTCTTAAAGTCATCTAAATTGGAGAATGGATTGTTGAAGCTAAAATTAAAACCAATTTAGGTAGTCCATAGGAAACAGAATTTAGGGAACAATGTTTAGGAAGACAGAATTCAATGCTCATTAAATAATAAGGCCATAGTCTGGGAGGACAATTTGATTGTCGAAGATTTGGCACAAAAATCATCATCTTGTTTCAATGGCAAGGAGTGGATTTGCATAGTCACACCTATTACATCATCATCTGTGACCACTTCCCAGTCATATTTGGCAAACATGATTTGTGCCTCAATTAGATTCTGTCTTACCCCTTCTAATATAATCTATCTAGGATACCCTTTCAAAATGTTTAGATGTTCCAAATAAAGCAAAATGCAAAGTTTCAAAAACAAGGTATCACATCACTTGTCAATTGCTCACAACTTAAGGCACTGGGTTATTCTTTAAAGACCTAAACAATCTAGGGCCTGAGAATCTGAAGGGTCAACTCTACCATTACAAATTTGTTTCACTATCAGTATCTGCAGAAGAGACCTTTTGATAATGCCTCCATTATCAAAAGCTTGTTTATTAGGCATGCTGCTCCAGATTAAAGAATGTCCTGCTTTTGTGTTCACTGTTTGCATTTAGAAAATCTGTAAAAATACTTTCTGTTTATAGGATTTTTAATTTAAAAGTAATACATTGCAATCCTTGGAAAAAAAATAAGTATCATAAGATAGAAACATCCAAAGGAAATGTTTAAATTAGAAAGAGATATAGATAAGGAATGGCTGTATGATAGATATTGCTGGTCTCTGAAATATACTTGCCACTGACTAACAATAATAATGTAAAATCAGTCAACCACAATTGCGGTTTACAATAGTACAAGCCTCATTTGGGTAATAGATTTGAGATACAAATTTACAATACTGGTTTCTACCTTCTGTTTCTTCATTTCAATAGCTCAGACTTTTCCGTGGTCCTTTCACAAAATTCCAATTATGACTAGTGTTTATATTAATTAACTGTTCATAATAGCTTTTATTTATCATACAAATATGAAGCAGTTGTATGTCTCCAAATAAAATTAGAAATAAATTTCATCAGAGTTAGTCACACTTCACTGCTTTCTTTGAATTATTCATTTAAGCCAACTTCATTGTGCAGAAATTATTTATCTCTAAAACGGCTGCCAGTTTAAACATTAAAATTCCAGGAATTCAATAAATAAATTACAGAGGATAAACCTTACAAAAGTTTTGATGCATACAAAACTCGACTTCTAAATTGTATGATGAGCTCCAAAATGAACTTACAAATTGGAAAAATAATACTGCCTATCTTCAAACCTAGTACACCATAAAATACATTCTTTGTTAAAATGTTAAAATCCATATACTGTATAACTTTCATTCTCATTTCAGAAAGAATCAGGCATTCAGAAAAACTGTTCCATTTCAGTATTCAGTAACAGAGGAGGACTATGTGGCAAAATGAGAGAGAGAGAGAGAGAGAGAGAGAGAGAGAGAGAGAGAGAGAGAGAGAGAGAGAGAGAGTATAAAAAGTTATCCTGGAGAGGATTCAACTGTTCATTTTTAACATTTACCATATTCAAGAGAATAATATTTTCCCTGTGATATAAGTACTAGAATTCGCATTTCTGCATACACTTCTATAGCCCCAGGTTTTTCTACCTATTTGTCCCATTTTAACAACTTTAAGGCCTCCCAGGGTTTTAGCTATTTTTATATGTTATCCTTTCTTTTAACCCAGCTTCTCATTTCTCCAAATAAAAAGAAATGCATTTTAAAAATTATTTTTGTGACCATGTATCTATCAACCTCCTGATATTTTTACATGAGAAGACAGTGGGAATTCATCAGGACTAGACTAAAAGGAACAATAATTTAACCTTTATAACAATGACTTTTGGGACCTCTGGAAACATTCCACATATTTTAAAGTCTTTGGAGAATTGTTAGGAACCTACACTATTATTGAAAATTTTTTATTCATCGTTGCTACATGCAATGGAAAATATGCAATGAAAAACAGAATGGAAAGATCTCCTTAGGAAATACATATTTGTATCTGTTCATAGTATTCCTAAATCACTAGTATGTCATAAACATATCACAGCTTACACATTTATATAGGTTTATATAGATGCATTTTATTTAGATGGTAGCATACAATATTAATTATCTTTAAAAGCAGTATTTAAGATTCCATATCCCATTGCTATTCAGGGAAGAATGACAGTTAACATCTATAATATTACCATGCCCATTTCTCATATATTAATTCATAAGTATATTAAAGAAGCAATGGCTAACTCTATATCCTTCTTCTATTCTCTCTTCAATGCTGAAGGTGAACAGAAATATATACTGAATTAAGCAAATAGAAAATAAAATGTTGTGTTGTGCATATATTTTATTCATGTTTTGAATGCTGTTGAACTTTCCATCAAATATCCAGGGACCTTGATTTTGGAATAAAGTATAAATACACATTTCGTTCCCTTTTATCTTCTCAATACTGAACCAATCTTTGGCGTTCCACATTCTCAGACATGCTTCATTGCCCTAATATACCAGTTTAATTGTACACAAATCATTGCCAACCTTCCATTAATTCAACCTATACATTTATCATACATTTTCTCTAAATTGACAAACATGTGAGAAGTGTACTTTCTCATATTCATACTCAGTGACAAACTGAAGAAAAAAATCCGATCTGCACAAAGCCTCATTGTACAGGTGGTCCTCAAGTTATGGATGTAATGGAACCTGCCCATTCCGTACGTAACTCGAAGATTCGTAGGAGTGAATCTCATACTTTGAACAAGATTCACTCTCGGTTTTTGCCCATGCATTCGCTAATTTAATGCATGAGCAAATGCACATCTCGTTAAGTGAACATGAGGTATTCAGGGTGGGGAAGGCCATGCGGGGCCTAATGATGGAACAGGCCACCGGCTTCAGAGCACCCAAGCCCCCTCACTGAGATACTTCATGCTCTCTCCCCTGTGGTCCCCACAATTGCTCCCCCGCCCAATCCTGCCATGGTGGGTCACTTACCTTGTGAAGATCTGTTTCCTCTCCAACCTCTCTTGTTTCTTTCTGTGCTCCCAGCAAGAGCAGAGTGAGGCCTCTGAGGCCCACAACGGGCCTCCGGAAGCACGTGGTCGCTGCCCCTGCCCACAGCCTCTATTCTGGGACTTGAAGGCCTGGAGGAGGCCTCCTACGCATAGGATGGGTCTCTGAAAGCATGTGGCCGCCGCCCACGGCCTCCGTTCTGGGCCTTGGAGGCCTGCAGAAGTGTCCCCTGGCTTCTTTTCCGGGCGGCGGCAGCCTGAAAAAAGGCTCCAATGACCAGATTGGGCCTCCAGAGGCACATGGAACCTCCCCCCGGCTTCTGTTCCATTCTCTGTTGCAGAGAACAGAGACCTAAACTACCATGAGATCACGCAGATCAGTAGTGTGAGATCTTATGCCACTGATCTCGCGTGATCTTGCGTTACTTTAAGCTTCCATTCTCTGAGAACGCACCAAAAGCCTGGAGCAGCCAAGACAGCGAAGGATCTCTTGATCTTCGCAAAGTGAGTATTCATAGGCCTAGTGCCTAGGGGGACCTGGAGCAGGGAGGGGAGGGAAGGAATAGCCATGGTGAATGTTGCAGTACCACTGTGGTCATTTATAAGGGTGAACAACTGCCGTGGTGTGGCAACATTCATAATTTCGGGGATTACCTATACTTCCCAAATTTTGCTCATTGACATCTCTTTCAGAATTACAAAATTATTCCAATCAGATGGACACACGGACATTAATTTACATAAACAAGCCCACATCCCTTCTTTAACATTTTCCCAGATGCAGCCCTGCCGTTTTTTCAGCATTTTCACTTCCTTTTTACCAATAACATTCATAATATTTGCTTTAATTCCAGACTTCAATTTTTATTTATTTATCAAATTTATATTACCTTCCATCTCAACAAAAGTAGGTAGTAAAAACAATCATTATAAAAACATTGGCAAATATATTAAAAATATTTAAAAGTTAGAGTATACAAACCATGAATAGAGAGAACAACCTCATATCAACTACAATAGGGATTAAAATATTGCCACTTTTCTGTGACCCCCAAGCCTGGTGACATAACCAGGTCCTGAGGGACTTCTTGAACATTAACAGGGATGGAACTAACCTTACCGTAGGGGAGAGAATTTTCCATCAGGTAGACACTATTGCAGAGAAGGCCACTTCCTGCGATCCATTAACTATTTTAATTGTAAGCTGGCCAGATTCGCTTTTCAGACTCACTTTGCAGAATGAGATGGGTGGCATATAAATTTAATAAATAAAAATAAATAAATATCCCCTAAAGAAGGTGTCTGCAGCCCTCTCTCTGAGAGGAGATAGGTGATTCAGGAACATAAAAAAATAAATAAAATAAATAAAAATAATAAATCTCTAAAATATCCCTTCCAACATTTCCTCACTTCAATTTCATCCCAAATCATTTTATCATTTTTTTATTTTCAATTTCATTCTCTCCACTGGGTATTTACTGTATGACAACATTCACCCATTTCCAAAACAATTGCTTGTTCCCACTGAGATCTCTGCAGTTTCTCTGATTTTCTACTTTAGCTGTTCCTTGTTCTTTATGACTACATTATTTGCAACCTTTTCTCTATATTCACTCTCATCTTCTATATCTCTCATCCTCATTTTTGCAATTATTTTATTATTGTTTTCCTCTCATCTGTAGCTTCTTTGACTTTATTTTTGCACAAACATTTATACTCTTCACTCTCATAATTCAAATCCAAATACTTCTGTGACACACTGCAATATGTCTTTCAATTTCCCCATTTCTTACTTCCCTTACCACACTCTTACAAGGCAAATCTATAACATAATTCTTTCCACTTTATACCAGGCATCTTCTCCCTCCTCTTTCCGTATGTCCACTTTCAATTCATTTTGTTAGAGGAGTCATATTTTCTCTTTCTACACTTACTTTACTTCCACATATTTCTTTTTTTCTTCCATGTTTATATTTTCCAAGATCCACTCTAGAAACTACTGTTAATGGTGCATTCCTCATTCAGAGTGCTTAGCACTCTTATTTTCTTATTGATTTTCCTAGTCGTTCATCATAAACAATAATATCAATCAAGTTATTTACTGATTACTTTCCCAACATTATGATTCTATGATTCAGTGATCAGATGCATCATCCAAAGTCTGACAATCCAGGGCAGTTGACTATTCATTTCTTAATGCATCTATCCCAATGCCTATCAATTTTCTGAAGTAACCAACTTAAACTTTAGCTCCCTGGATTTTTTTTTTCATGAGAACTTAGGAGTCTTCTTGATGTTACAATTCTCATTCAAGTCACTTAGGCCCTTGTACCTCACAGCTCAACTACTACAACATGATATATGGGGATGCCCTTGAAGACCACTCGGAAGTTTCAATTGGTTCCAATTAGAATGCAGTAGCATAAATAGCAATGGGCTAGCCTCAGCATGCCTACGTGACTCCTGTGCTTTGCAAGTTGAATTGGTTTCCAGTGTGCTTCAAGGTACTGGTTATTTGCTTGAAAGCCCTACATGGCATACAGTCTGCTTATTTGAGGGACCTGTGGTTTATGTTCAGTTGATACCATCTAGCAAAGTGGGTGTGCTATGGATCCCGTCAATTAAACTATGTCATCTTTTGTGGCCCCAGGAAGCATAGAACGTGGAACATAAAATCATAGGGCTGGATGTTCAATGCCTTGCTCAAGGTAGGAGTCTTATACAATCCTGGTCAAGTGGTTGTCTGGTCTAGTTTTGAAAACCTCCACAACTCCAGGAGGCAAGCTCTTCCATTGATTAATTCTCACTGGCAGAAAATTTCTCCTAATTTCTAGGTTGGCTCTCTCCTTAACAAGCTTCCACCCATTACTTCTTGTTCTGCCCTCTGGTGCTTTGGAGAATAAGAGTACCTTCTATGTAGGTAAATCCATGGTCTCTAGAATGAGGTCCCTACTCCTGATGATGATAATGTTCCAGAAGCTCTTCAAAACTTGACTGTCCTTCTAGGCTTTGGGGTAGGATAGATGGGACTCCCCTATTTTTGATGTTATATATGTTTATGTGTCATTTGGACTGCTCTGTTATAATTATTTTGTAATTTACCTTATATTATTGAATTTCAATGATTTTTATGTTGTTGTTATTGCTGTGTGAACTCCCAGAATAGGCCATATCAAAAATCAAATCAAATAATAAATAACATCCATACTGAAAGTGTCCAATCAAGAGTGATTCAGAATTTCAAATGTTCTAATATGACTTGTCGCAAATAATATCTTGTTCCATATACAAAATAAGGCATGTGTTATATGTGATTTTCCTGGAAGCGGTGTTACAATGATGGATGAGGTCCATAAGTCTTCATCATCATGAACCAATTAATCTTCGATGAGTTAAACCACTGCCAAGTTGAAATATTGCTTATTGTGATCCAGTCCAAGTATTTGACAATTACAGAGTTTCCTAAATGCAACTGGCATTATTTGTCAGCAATACTGGCAATGATATGTCAAAGCTGTGAAATATGAAGATGGTCTCAGCTGCCAACAATATTGCTTTTAAATGTCCTCTACCAACTCACAGAACTAAATCAAGTACTTGGTTAACTTGAGTCTGAGAATGATGAAACACACAAGACATTGGCTGGAGCACAATTAGAGGGCAGCATGGATCATGGAATATAAAGCGAGAAGTTCAGTTGATCAAGGTGAATAAACTTATACATGTTAAAAATGCCAATTATTTACCCGACAACATCGTTCTAGGGGAATGCCTAATTTTTAAAACTTAATATAGCACTAATGCAAATAATCTCCATTCTAATTTAACCGTGAAAAATTGTAAGGAGTGGCTCTTCATTAATATGAATAATTAGCCATTTCACTTTAGAAAGATATTTTCCTCAAAATACATCGTCAAAAAAAGAACAATCTTTGTTCATCTTGTTTTAGATTATTGTTCTGTATCTACCTTCCTGTTTTTTTATGCAGGAAAATTGCTGAGAATCATAAAACATAGAGCCAGGGTAGTATAGTGTGTCAACGCTGCTAACATTGGATTTTGCTTTGACAACAGATGAAAATGCAGCCGTTTTCTCTTTTCCTTTTTTTTTACGCTTAGAATTAGTTAGTGCGGGGGGGGGGGTTGGGATGCAAGCTCAGTTAGCCATAACAATAACCCAAGGACAAACTGGGCTCAGAGCTGATAACGTTTAGGCAGGCTGGAGAGCTGGGGAGAAAGCCCGAGTTTTAAGCTAATTGGGGAATGTGCTTTATGACTGTTTAAATGGGGGTGGGAATTGTACATTGTTACTTTGTATCCAGGGGAGGGGAATTTAGTTTTTGGTTTCAACTATGTAGTGCCGATACTTTGTTTCCCGAATAAAAGATTCTTTTAAGGAAAACAATGCCTCGAAGTTCTTTTGAAGGGTTTCATCTATCGGAACCATGACATAGTGATTAGGTAAGACATGGGACCTGAATTGGGAAGATCCAAATTCAAGGCATCTTTTCAGTGCTCCATAGGCAACATCAGATTACATCCTAGGCTGATCTACATTGTGAGGATAAAGGGAATTACCCCAAATAAAATACCTTGGTATCTCAATGAAAAGGGACGATATTGTTACTATCATTATCATTCCAACTACATTTAAAAGTTTTTGTTAAGCTCCCCACGTAGCTTATAATGGTATATCTGCGATGGAATATGCAGCTGGGAGAGTGGGGAGAAATCTTGACAACTGCACCTTGGCTTCCAGGGAGGAGGCAGCACATTCCAGGGAGAAGCCCCTGGAAGACTGCACAATCCTGAACTGAATGGGTAGAAAGGTTCAGGTAGTCAAACCTTAACATTTCCTCAGGGATATCTATTATGTTAGAAAGTTAGTCTGGCAAATTTACGTGTAAGCAAATAAAGAATGGACTCAATTAGATTTCACTATGTTGTCTTTGGGTTTAGGTCTGACAATATCTGAATCAACTGGGTGAGAAATTAACTGTAACAAAGGGAGTGATCATAAATCTCCAGCATCTGCCCAGTACTAAAAAAAAAAACACTATTTCAAAATGCATTGTAACTTTGATAAATGGAATATGGCCAAAGATTGCTATGGCAGCTACAACTTCTCTAAGTGGTTCACATACAGTTGAACATTCCCCTGGGGCCCTTAAAAGCCACCCTGCACAGTTCAGGCAATAGGACATTTGGGCAGGAGAATAGACCTTCATCAGTGGAATCTCTGCCATACTTCGTACATTTCTCTTCAACAATAGCAATCAAAAGCTGCAGCCATTGATAATAAGAGATATACACACACACTACAGTTCTCTCCCTCCACATTCTTCCAATATTGTTGTGCTTTATAACATGCGGAAAAAGCTGAAAGAGACACATTCCATTCACCTTATCCAACCACAACTGTATAAAATACACATAATTACCTAACCCATCCAAATATACAGTAGTTGGTTACAGCACATTTTATTATCTACTCTGAATTATATTTGCCTTCTGAACATCTTCCCAGCTCACATGAGGTGCAGCTAATTACTTACCAGGGGTCGCTCCTCTCAGAAATACATCCTATTGTATTTTCTTAAGCTCCAGAGAATAGAATAGCATTAGCAATAGCACTTAGGCTTATATCTCACCTCATAGTGCTTTATAGCACACTCTCTGGCCAGTTTACAAGGTAAGCATTATTTATATACTGTATTTGTACTGTATATTGCTTCTGACTCATTTTATTGACCTCAGAAAGATGGAAGGCTGAGTCAACCTTGAGCCCCATAGGATCGAACTCCAGGCTGTGGGCAAAGTTTCTCTGCAATACTGCATTTTAACTACTGCACCACCAGGGCTCAATATAAACTCTTACTAACATATTCGTGTTATTACATTATGCATTTCCACCTGTCTGTTCTTCCTGCCAAATTGTTCATCCATGTATCCAGTCCAAGGACTCCCAGGTATCCTTCCTTTTAAGCTGGAGAGAGATGGACAATTCTACCTCTGGTCCATTCATTTTCTCTTCCAAAAGGCAATTATCATGCACTTTACCCATATATAATTCTTACCGTCTTCAGGGAAGAAAACATGAAACTCTCATGTTTTCCATTTGAGACTTGAGCATAATCTGAGGCCCTCCTGGACTTCCAGTTTTTTCTTGANTTACTGTACCCCATCTTTATGGACTGCACTGGTTACCAGTTGGCTTCCAGGTGCAATTTCATGTGTTGAATAAAGCATAAAGCTTGATTATCTGAGGGACCACTTATTTTCAATTTTTTCCCCCATCTGATACAGTTAAACAGGCTGGGTGTAATCTGTGTCCCCGATATCAAACAATGTGATCTAGTGTGACCCAGAATGGGCGTTGTCTTACCTGAACGCCATTTCTCAGCATGTAGATGTAGCCTCCACCGATGGGTTATCAATGCCTCCTTGCTCAGTTTAGACTAAGATCAAACTTTGGCCACGCCTCCCTGGGCTGTCCTTCCCCAGTTTGTTGACCGACGAGGCGAAGCACACTTGATTTGACACAACACTCCTCCTGAAAATACAGCCTAGACACACCTACACGGGCGGGTGTGGAGGCTACATCTACATGCTGAGAAATGGCGTTCAGGTAAGACAACGCCCATTCTACAGCATGTGAGATGTAGCCTCCACCGATGGGACATACCCAAGCCCCCATGTCCCCCAATGGGAGGGAAGTCTAGGTCTGTGAGTCGCGAGCCACCACCACCCTCTGCAAGACCCTCCTGCCAAAGGCCGCATCAGCTGCCGCAAACCGATCAAGTTTGTAATGTCTTATAAAGGAAGAGGGAGAAGACCAGGTGGCTGCCCGACAAATCTCTTCTACCAAAGCCTGTGCAGAATAAGCCGCAGTCGTGGCTGCACTACGTGTGGAATGAGCTGTGATATTCGCCGGAACCTGAAGAGACTGAGACTTGTATGCATAAGAAATGCATGCCCTGATCCATCTTCCAATGGTTGAAGATGATACCTTCAGACCTTTGGAAGAAGGATGGAAAGACACAAACAGAGCCTCCGTTCTGCGAAAAGGTTCTGTACGTTTTACGTAATGATGCATGGCCCGTCGTACGTCCAACGTGTGCCACAGCTTTTCCAGACGATGCGTTGGTCGAGGGCAAAAATTTGGAAGAACCAGGTCCTGAGACCTGTGAAACCAAGTATTGACCTTCGGGATGAAGGATGGGTCCAACCGGAGGACCACCCTGTCATCCAGAAAGGTACAGAGGTCACCTCTGACTGAAAGAGCAGCCAGCTCAGAGATACGCCTTGCAGAAGTAATGGCGATCAAGAAGGCGACTTTCAAAGAAAGGAAGTGGAAAGAACAAGACCTGATAGGTTCAAATGGTGGCCCCGTGAGAACCTGCAATACCTTTGGTAAATCCCACGTGGGGTATCTATGCACTACGGGCAGAGCAGTGTGAACAGCTCCCTTAAGGAAAGCCCTGACTGCCGGGTGATGTGACAGTTGCGCATGATTCTCACAAGTGAGAATTGAGGACAAGGCAGCAAGTTGTCTACGAATAGTATTATAGGCCAGGCCTTTGTTCAGATCCTCTAAGAGGAAATCTAACACAATAGGAATGGATACTGCCAACGGATCCAACTTCCGGGAGGCGCACCAAGTGCAGAAATGCCTCCATGTGGCGTCATAAATTCTGTTAGTCGAAGGACGTCTAGAGGCCTGAATTACCGCTATGACGTCCTGGGAAAATGACCGCCTGGCTAAACTCTCCCGCTCAAGTGCCAAGCGGCTAACTGAAGCCACTGCGGATCCGGGTGTTGTAACTGACCCTGACTGAGACCGACTAGAGTTGGAGGTATCTTCCATGGCGGGGAGACCGACAGATCCACGAGGTCTGCAAACCAAGGTCTCCGTGGCCAGTGAGGAACCACCAGAACTAATTCCGCCTGTTCCAACAGCAGCTTCCTGATGACAGCCTGAATCAGAGGGAGAGGGGGGAATGCATACAGGAGTCCCTTGGGCCAAGGACTGCGAAGTGCATCTGTCCCCTCCGCCCCCCGCGATGGAAACCTTGTGAAAAACCTGGGCAGTTGAGTGTTTGCTGACGAGGCAAATAGGTCCACTTGAGGGAGTCCGAACCTCTCCACTATTCTCCTGAAAAGGGAAGGATCTAGGCGCCACTCTGAGTGGTCTATCAATACCCTGCTCAAAGAATCGGCCTGGCGATTTGCCTCCCCGGAGATGTGTTCTGCGCAAATGGATGCCAGATTGGACTCGGCCCACAGGCCCAGGGACAGAGCCTCCTGCATGAGTGTCCAGGATCTGGTCCCCCCCTGCCTGTTGACATGGGCCTTGGTTGCGACATTGTCCGTCATTACAAGGACGTGTCCTCCCGCTACTATGCTGGCAAATTGGCGTAGAGCCAGGTGTACAGCCCTGAGCTCCAGCCAATTGATGTTGTGAGTGAGGTTGGATTGGTTCCACTGTCCCTGTGCCATGTGAGTCTGCATGTGCGCTCCCCAGCCGAACAAGCTGGCGTCCGTTGTCAGGACGAGTCTGTGAGGCTCCTTGAACAGTGAACCTTTGTGAATGGCTGGTGACACCCACCAGCGTAGTGACCTCAGAACGTGATGAGGAACCCTCACCCTCCGTACGGAGGAACTCATGTTC
>NW_015386463.1:503989-506064 GCF_001527695.2 Protobothrops mucrosquamatus
ACCTGTGGACCCTCAGTGCGCCCTGCTGGTAAGGTTGGAGGTGAGGCGGATGGAGCTTGGACAGACCCCTGAGCCATGGAAGAGGCTATGAATTGTGTGAAGGCCTGCTGCATAAATGAATTAAATTGTTGAGCCCAGAAAGCTTGATCAGTGTGGGCAACTCCTGAATTAGAGGCCTCAGTGGGCTGAGGGGTGTTTGAGGCAGCAGGAACTGAAGGACCAGAAGGATGAATAGGTACACCTGGATGGGGAGAAGGGAGACCGACCTGTTCAGTTCCCCCTTGAGGAGACCAAGCCAAAGGGGCTTGATAGGAAGGTACTGGCGGAATCTCAAATGGTGAATTGCCCAGAGAGGCAGGGGGAACCACGTCAGCCTCACTGGACCTGAGTCTTTGTGCTCTGGAGAATTCTTTCTCCAATGCCAGATGTCTCCTCGAGGCCTCTCGCTCAGCAGCCTTGGAGGGTTCTGTAGACAGATGTTTGGTTTTGGCTTTCTTTCTTTCCCCCCGCGCCTACCTCAGATGATCTGCGCTTTGATTGAGCAGGGGGGGGCACTTGAACCCTGCAAAGTCTGAGGAGAAACACCATCTGCCATTGTGAGCCGGGCCTTCCAAATAGGAGAAGCCCTGCAGTGGGGGTAAACACGCAGATCAAGTTGTCCGGGAGGGAAACTTTCCCACGCCCTAAGACAACCACAATGGCAAATAGCCAGACAGTTTAGTAAAACTGCCTGTCCAGGCCCTGCAGGCACAGCGCCGCGAGCTAATGTGAACAGGTGGAATGAAAAACTCCCAACGAAATACCAGGATTAATGTTGTAATTATACCAAGAGTGAGGAATAATGAGCTCCCTTAATCCAGAAAATGTCCCAGACAAGGATTTGACTGACAGTGTAACACCCCCGTGAGAGCCTAACACAGTAGGCTATGGCTTGTAGTAATAGGCCCAGCCTCAGCCGGAGAGAAGGCCTCAACAAAATGGCGGCCACACCTAGCCTGAAGACAAAATGGCGGCCGCAGGCCTCGTGGCCGCCCTAATGGCGACCTGAGAGGAATGTGAGGCGGACCAGGGCACCTACGGCCTCTGCCACCCAGCCTTCACCCCCTTTCAGAACAAGCCAAAACAAACTTGCGTTTTGCCCAAAACGGCCAGCTCCTGCCTTTTCTTGGAGCCTCGAGGCTGCGAGGAGAGGAGATCCCGTTTGCGGCCTTCTCCTTGACGATCGGCGCGTTGGCGCCCGGGGATTCCTTCTCAGCGCGCCGGACGAAATGGCAAGCCGAAAAGCGGCGGGGAAAAGCTAACGCCACGACAAGGCTCCGAGCGACGAAAACGGAGGCTTGCAAGCTCTCGGGGCAAAAAAACGCCCCCCCCCCAGCGACGCCGGCCTAGGCGAGCACCTCCCACGCTGAGGGAAACTTTCCCTCACGGAGCCTGCAGCCAGCCCAAGATGAAAAACGGCTGGAGCGTTCGGGGAAAACCCCCGTCACAGCGCTCGAAGGCGACCGATCGGAGGCCAAAACGGAGAAGGTGAGGCCCTCAGTGAGGCCTCCTTGCCGGGAATCCCCCCCAAAAAAACTACAAAAACCACAATCAGTCTAATTTTTAAAATTAATAATAAACAACCAAAGGGAAAAAAACAAAGTAAATAATGAAATAAAACGTCTCTACTGAAGCTAAAGCCTAAATCTAATTGCCTATCGGAGGAGTATCAAAGTGTGTCCTAACTGAGCCGAGACTAAGAACAAACTGGGGAAGGACAGCCCAGGGAGGCGTGGCCAAAGTTTGATCTTAGTCTAAACTGAGCAAGGAGGCATTGATAACCCATCGGTGGAGGCTACATCTCACATGCTGTAGAAGGCTTGTTTTGTCAGGTGTAATCCTTCCTTTTAAGCTGGAGAGAGATGGACAATTCTACCTCTGGTCCATTCATTTTCTCTTCCAAAAGGCAATTATCATGCACTTTACCCATATATAATTCTTACCGTCTTCAGGGAAGAAAACATGAAACTCTCATGTTTTCCATTTGAGACTTGAGCATAATCTGAGGCCCTCCTGGACTTCCAGTTTTTTCTTGA
>NW_015386463.1:506098-516104 GCF_001527695.2 Protobothrops mucrosquamatus
TTACTGTACCCCATCTTTATGGACTGCACTGGTTACCAGTTGGCTTCCAGGTGCAATTTCATGTGTTGAATAAAGCATAAAGCTTGATTATCTGAGGGACCACTTATTTTCAATTTTTTCCCCCATCTGATACAGTTAAACAGGCTGGGTGTAATCTGTGTCCCCGATATCAAACAATGTGATCTAGTGTGACCCAGAAGGCTTGTTTTGTCAGGTGTAATACCTGCCCTCTGGAATGATATCCTCAAAGATATTTGTGTGGGTCTGACCCTTATTAATGCTCCAGTAATTATAAAAGACATGATTGTGCTCCCAGGCCTTGGCATAGACTGAATGTGGAGCTCCTTTTAGTTCAGCTTAGTTTTGTTGTGCTGTTTTTCTGTGTTCTCTTTTATATACATTTTTTTCATTTACTGTATTTATAAGCCCCCCAGACTTATCAAGGAATTTGATGGCCTCAAAATTGGAATGAATGAATGGCATGTATCCTACAGGTCATAAGAGTAATTCTTCTGTCTCTATGTTCCTCTGATGAACAGCAACCAACCAATAACCAACAAACAAGTGCCTCCCCCTTGACCTTCCTTGGCATGTTCCTGTCTGTTTTCTCTATTCTCTTTCCCAGGGGGTAATTCTCTAAATGCTAGTATGAGTCGATGTAGGAGTCTTTTTTATTTAGAATTACTTATTAATAAGGAAAACTCATCAGTACCAAATCACTCATTTCTTATGATTTTTTAAAATAAGGCTCAGTACTTCAAATTCAATTCCAAAAGGCATCTGGAGCATTTGGCAGTGTAAACACATTTGTCTGCAATTCTTTAAAGCAGCTTGCCTTTTCTCGCATGATCCAAGGAACTGATATAGCTATTTTAAAGAGCTGTGGACAGCTGCAGTTACATTCCGGTTTGTTCCAAAGCTATTATTTGAATCCAAATCACGGATAGCCCTGCTTTTTCAATACTTTGGGGTGGATTTGGACTCTAGAAAGAATTGCAAAGGATGGCATTTTCAACTAGAAAAAGATATATATTTTGAAGAGAAATAAGAGCAGGAGAGTCCACAAGATGGCATCCTGACTCAGCAGGGATTTTTTCTCCCCTGCTGACAGACAGCTGGTCTTGCTGCCAAAGTTGGCTCTTTGGCAGCACACATCCCAGATTTGAATGGGAGCTACTAGGAGTGATTCAAGACAACCCTTGGATGACTGTGGGCCTACCTGAGAAGAAGACCTAGAAGGTAGCAATTCTCAGTTGCTACCAATTCCATCTGCCTGTTGTTTTAAGCACTCCTGAGTTTTAACAGCATATTTTGAAATGTTAAACAAATGGTTGAATGCTGATCTAGTTTAACACCTTGCTGGATCTTAATGTTATTTTTATTTTCTTTTTATTGTTTTATTAGCTGTCGTAAATCACTTCCCCTCCTCCACCTAGAAGGCACAACAAACTCTGGGTAGTGACAGAGATCTGATTTGATTTATATTTGTATCAAACTTTCATTACACAAATTTCATACTTTATACTTTAAAAGCTCTGGTTTTAATTCTTTTATTTTTGATGAAAATCTCTCTTTTTCTTATGCTGGGAAAACTCTTCTCAATGTTTTTTTTAGGCTAATTTGCTATGGTGCTTTTCTTGTCTTTGAGAGGAGCTGTTTATGACTGGCTGTAAAAGTTCCAGCTCTAAAAGTTAAGTACTGAGGAATTTTGGACTGTACCATAGTAAGAATGCAAGCAATATATCAAAACAGAATTTATTGGGAAAGTTGGGCAAAAAGAATATTTTTAACTTACAAGCCCAATTCAGATAAAAGCTTAATAAATAACAATGGTTTTAAATCAATTTGAAGATGATAACCAGATGCAAATAGCAGCACTACAACAGATTGGAATGTAACTTGCTGCTGGCAGACCTGAAAGATGAGGTTGAGCTGGCAAATATAAGTTGGTTAGAGCAGGGCTTTTCAACTGGTGGTACACGTACCACCTGTGGTACTTTGGCACGCGGCAGGTGTATGTGACCTGTCCTAGAGAAGTGTAGCAGGGGAGGGGAATGAACTGAAGCGACCCAAGCCTGAGGGAGAGACAGCTGAAGCTGCAGGACTGTTGGGGCTTGGCAGAAGCCCCAGGAGCACCGGCAGGGCTCCAGCTGATTGGCTCCAGCTGATTGGCGCTTCCAGAAGCAGCGTGGAGCTCGAGGTGAACTGAAGAAAAGGGGGGGAGAGGAGGGAATATAAAAGGAGGTGGTTTTGGTGGGAAAGCGGAAAAAAGACAACAGGGAAAGAGAAGAGGACGGAGAAGAAGCTGTGGAAGGAGAGCTTAGCAGGGAGGGATGAAAAAGAGATAGGGAAGAAGCAGCAGCTGTTGCTGGAAGAAAAGGTCCCCTGGTTTGTTTTCTCCAGCCAGGAGAATGCAATCAGCATGATGAAATGAAAAGCATGTCGAGTGTGTCGGAAAGGAGGTGGATTTATTTCGGAAGCCAGTGTGTTCCTGGTCAACTGGCAGCTTGAATGGATTACCATAAGGATTTTTATATAGTTTTACTGCATTTTGTAATTCAGAGGCTCGGTTTGTGTGCTTTGGTTACTGGAATATTTTAGTTTGTTTCACAAAGGCTAGCAATGAGTCCAAAGTGTTGGCTTTGTTGGTTTAATCCCTTTAAACAAATGTAATTAGTTTTACACCCTTATCTTGAGTCTATGGCTTTTAGCAAGTTTTCTTTGTAGGTAAACAGGCTTAATTTAAGGATAGCACTTTTCACAACTGCCAGAGCCTGTTTGCTTCATTGTTTAAACTGAGACGCTCCGGAGCCGCGGGTTGCCGACCCATGTCCTAGAATATATAGCTGCTATTCTTATCTTTTAACAAAACAAATAAATGGGTCATCAAACATGGCACCCACAGTTCTCATTGAAGCCACAAATGACCTAGTTCAAATGCTGCTACTTAAGACATATTATGCTAGGATAATGATCTGAAGATCTAGCTCTTTGGAGAAGCCTCTAATGCTGGGAAAGGTGGAAAGAAAGAAAGAAAAGAAAAAGATGACTAGCATCAAGGTGTATGGAGTCAATTACATTGTTAGAAGCCTTAAAAAACTAGGTTAGGGACAGATTGTCAGGGGAAAATCTATCTAGTTGCCTAAGAGTCAACAACAAAAATTATGACACATTTCAGTTCCTATGTTCTAATTCTTTAGAATAGCAGACACATAATTATGTTTTTCATGAACAGGCCTTCCCTGGGTCAAGCTCCACTCAGCTGGGTAAGATCAAAGAAATAAGAACTCCATAGACTTTGGCAGCTTGTTTTAAATGCAAGTCTGAGTTAAAGACAGAATCTGAGAAATCAGACAAGGAATTTCCACTCTCCTTTATAGTGAGTTCAGAGCTCTCTGAATATTTAAACAGCTTCTACCCAGGTTTCTGGCACCATGAACTGTTGTCATTTATAAGATAAGCTGCTAATTGAGTTGCCTTCTGTCTCTTGATGTTTATGATTACTCTCCCACCCATTCCTCTCCCAGTCTCCACACAATCTCTCATGTCCTGTGAGAGGCAAATAATTATTTCCAGTTTTACAGATGAAGAAACTAAGACTTACAAGATAGCAATTTACCAAAATCATTTACATAGTAAGTAGGAATCTAGGGCCAAGTCCTATTGAGCACTTGCATGTATCAATTTTTTTTCCTTATGGTTCTGAAGCAGAACTTATGAGTTTATTCTCACAATCTGCATTATTGAAATTGGTCTGTGATAAACTTCTAATTTTATGGCATTATATGATTGTGTTTGTCCATTATATGAGATAGTTCAGAAAGCAGTCAGGAATACTAGCTGTGCTCCCTTCTAGTACACATAGTCATTAATAAACATGGCCACCTCTATTCCATCTGTAGTTACATAGCAATTTCAGATACTTATTAACCAGGCAGCAGATAATTATTCTTCTTGAGTGCTTCTAATTGGAAGAAGGAAAAACTCTTATATAATATTGTTCCCCTCATACCTTTTCATTTAGGTGGAACATTTGAATACTGCCTTTTGGTTTATTATACAGCCAAGACCACTAAAATAAACACAAGACAATATAAGTAACATACTCAGGTCTCCTACAATGACAGTTAGCACTCCAAATGCTGGCAGTGATGAACTTGGAAAAGTAGATCAGTAACTAAATCTTTCATATCTGATGAAATTAGCCTCCAGGAAATTTAATTAAATACCCACTTTGGTGTAGCAATTAGGCATTCAAATTAAAAATGAGTATGAGTCTAATCCCACTTTAGGCATGAAGCTCCCTGAGTGATTTTGGGCCAGTCACAAACTCTCTACCATGGGAAGAAGGCAATGGCCATTCACTTCTGGAATATGTTGCCAAGAAAACTGTAGTAGGTCATGTTCAGGCAGTTGCCAGGAATCAAGCTTTGAATTCCCCCCATCCACCAAAACCTAATAAAAATAATTGTTATAGAAAAAGCATTAAAACAAACTTGCCCTAAAGAGCTTAGCACATGTAATTTAAGTATTCAATCCTAAAGAAAGAAAAAAGCCTTCTGTAACTATGCACACTTATTTAAGACCAACAAGTTCATGCAAACACTCATACACACACAGATATCTATAGACTTACTGATGCCAGAGCTATAAATGGATGATCAGAATTGGGATTTTATAGGTATAGTATAGTGGATAACACAATAAAAATCCCAATCAGGTGGGCAGCTGCTATATAAAGAGATGGATCCCATATGGGAATCATTAAGAAAGAGTGAAAATCAAATTACCAGTTTAATACTGTTATATATGAAATACATTTGAAAGATTTCTGGTCCCCACATTTAAAGAATGTGGTTTTCTTTAGCTTCTATCCAGCCAATATATGCATGTAAAATTGATTGTTCGATGTTTTACAGAAAGAAGGAAATTGGTTGACAGAGTATTTGTAATCTGATATCAATATGAGCATAGGAAGGGATACAGAAGTATCTTATAAACCCTGTCAAGCTGTCTTAACATTATCCAATTTCCTGATGTGCTGAGGAACCTTTAGGACAGGGGTGTCAAACTGCTGGCCGGTGGGCCAGATGCGTCATGGGGAAACTGCGCCCACCCCATTGCCGGCAATGGAAAAAAAGTCGCGATACGTCGCGACACGTCACGTGATGTTGCAAGTTTGACACCCCTGCTTTAGGAAATATAGTGAAGGCAGGAGCTGAAGTTAATTGTAGTAGCAGTATATTTTAGTGTGGATTAGAGGAATTTGTAATGTGTATATGTAGTCTATTAAATGAGATTGCAGGCTTTTTTCCATATTATTTCCTGGTGGGACACTCCCTTTTACAACAGGCCTTGGTTCTAAAACATGTAGCATTAGGCATGTCCAACCTGCATTAACCAGGATGGACTGCATGCTGCAATAAATGTCAATTACATATGTCAAGGTTGAATTGCAAGATGCTTACTAACCTCTGTCGCTACTCAACTTGCCAGGGGAGAAACAGAGGAAAGGGAAAGCCTGGGAAAGAAAAGGGAGTTTCAAGAAGCCGTCCCCGGACCGTGAGACCCAAAGGTCATTAAAAGCAGGTGTCTGATGGAGAAGGGGACTGTTCCCATAATAAACAGAAAGGATGTGATTGGGCAACGTGAACACATGGTGGGTGGGGGTTATGAAAAGCCATTGTTAACTAACCAGAATTTCGCGTGGGAAAACTAGAGTTGATTTTGCTTCAAATGACCTAATCTTTCTTTGATCCACTTTTTAACTGACCAAAAACACCTGTGTATCATTTCCTTTATTTAGGTAATGGCTAGATTTGACAGTTTGGTCCTTGAAAAGCTTCCATCCTTGAGGGTTTTAGTCACAGATAGGAACATAATGTCTAAATCTCAGGTTTACCCATAGACTTACTGATCAGTCACAAGATCTACCAGAAATAGCAGCCTGTTCTTTGACCACGAAGCTGATTATTAAATAGGCAACTGAATATGAAATCTGAAGTTTCCAGAATAAGCATGCTTTAGATAAAAATAAAGTACAGATAATATCCAAGTTTAGTTGGGAAAGATTTCTTTCTGGCTATCCATGTGAACAATTCTGAGGCAAATGAACTAGCTCAAGATACGTCATCTTTTCATAGATGAGATAAAGTAAATTATCAAATTTAGGGAAAAGATAGTGTTATGCAGTACATTTATATGTCTTTCATATAGTAATTTTATTATGGAATGGAACCTTGAGCAACGAAGCATACAAATGTAGCGCTACCTCTTCAGAGGCCGCCAATGCCCAGGCCCTCCCAGCCACAACCCCCCTTGTCCAGCCTTGCGGTAATGTTCTTTAGAGATCGGTGAGATGTCTTACAACCGGAACTCATGCAGCATTGATGGGTGGCAGGCTCTTCTTGTTGAAGCAGGACTTTCAGGCACGAACTTAACCGGTCACAATGGTTGATGCCCCGAAGATGTATATAACAGCTCAGGGCTGCTTTAGCAGCAGGAGTAACAAGCCCCTGAGCAATCGTTCAGAGTCCGATGAAATGGGGGGGGGGGTAAACCCCGGCTCCAGATGGTAATAATAACAATGACGGCCAGTATGTTATGGCAATGGCTCGTCCCCCAGGGCAACTCCCCCCACAATGTCCCAGCACCTATGCCAGCAGCGATGGCCACAGTCCAGATGCCTCCAAAGTCCACAACAACAGTTGGCAGCAACAGTTGGCACCACCAGTCTCTCTCCTCCTGGTGCTCCTTCTCTAGAATTCCTCCTCAGGTCTCAGAATTCAAAACCACCCCCCTCCCTTACTCTTTATTATTAAAAACCGAGGCTAGAAACCCCAGCCAACTCCCTTTCTTCACACTCTCGCTTGCCTCCGTTTCAGATATCCTCCCACGGAGGAAGCAATAAAACTTCACTCTACCTGGCCTCTATTTAAAATACCCTTGATAGAAAAATAAAATAAGCTTCCAGACCTTCTCTTCTCAACTCCAACCACCACGGCCTTCTCCTTTCCTTTCCTTTTCTATCCTTCCTCCTTCCACTCACGCCAACCACACCCAAAGCCAACTGCAGCTGTCCCAATCTTTTCCTTCCCAGTCAAGCTCCTGCAAGCACTCTCAGGCAGTCCCCGCTACACAAATAAGAAGGAACAGGTACAAACTATTACAGTTATGCACTACATTGCAACTTTGCCCATGCCCTATCAAAAGGCATATGGATACCCATTCATTGTTGCCAATATGGAATTTCTTTAAAAGCTATGTGGAATGGTTATTAGTAATATACTTCCATTATATTCTAAACAGGTAGTTCTTGACTTATGACTGGTTGCCTAGGGACCATTCAAAGTTATAATGGACCTTCCCAGTGCTACTTATGACCTGGATTCAGTTTTGATGGCTCCAGCCCCCCCCAGCCCCCCCGCTGACATATGATTGCATTTTGGGTGCTCACATCTACAGTCATTTGCAGCATCCCACAATTATGTGACCATGATTTATGGTGGGGGGGGGGTTTTCCCCAGAAACTGCCATTTACTTTTGGCCAAAAAAAAAAAGCTCATTGCAGACACCAGATTTATTTAATGACCACAATGTTTGCTTCAGGATTCCTGTGTTTGCTTAACGCCCACCACAAAAAGAGTTGTAAAATCAGGAATGGTCACATGTTGGCCTTCTTAATGACCAACACAGGACCATAATTCCAGACTCAGTTGTGGTCATAAGTTGAAAACTACATGTAACACTTTCTGCATTGTATAAAACAGTTACTTCTTTAGGGATACATGTAGTTTAATGACTTGTCTCTGATGTTGATTTCATCCTCTGATTCTTCTCTGCCTGGCTGAACTCCCAAAATGGAAGTCTCTGTATAGGATTTTCTGTCCTCTTAAATATTCTTTAGCCAGGACATTCTTACTGTTAATATTTTAACATCTGCCTGTCAGTCCAATGCCCTGATAAATGTCCTTACTAATGGAATGAAAATAATGAATTTATACTTAAGCAAGAAAAATGTGCTTCCAGAAAGAATACATTGCAAATAATTGCATATAGCTTCCACGGACTTTCAGAGATTTAACATTTCCAAAGATAAACCTGCTTCAGAAGTGTTTCTTACCTGACAAGCTAGAAGAAAATAATTCCAGTCATTAAGAAATGTTAATATTTGGTTAGGTCTCTCAACACTCATCTGTTCCAGTAATAAGCAGTAAGCTAAACTCATATCACCTTTGTTCTCTCAAAAGTCTTATCCCTAGACTAGTAATGTACAAGGCTTACAGTTCATCCTCCCCAAATAATAAACAGATTAGTGTGTACAGTACAAGTTTATTAAAACATTGGTCATAGACTAAACATTAAGATGTTAACTGTCACATGCCTCAACTAGGAGCACCTGGGCAAGCAATCAGTTCCAAAAAGAGATGGTAGAGAATTTGGCTACAATTCTAAAGCCTTTCAAATCCTGATCATTTGATGGGTAATACATGGGTTCCGTGTGAGACTGTTCTGAATAGTTTGTAATAAGAAGAGAGATTAACTCTACTCCCCCAAAGTGGTAGTTAGGGCATTTCAAAAGAACTTGGTCTAATGTCTCAGTTTCATGCTGTCTCCAGGCTTCATCCAAGTCTAGCATGGATACAGACTGGAGAGTCAGCCTGCAGTGAGCTAGGTCATCTATTATAGGTATCCTTGACTTATAATCACGCATTTCCATTCCTAAGCAAGGTGGTTATTGAGTGAGTTGTGCCTGATTTCATAACCTTTTTTTGCCATGGTTGTTAAGCAAATCATGCAGTTGTTAAGTGAATCATGTGGTCAGTAAGCAAATCTACTTCCTCCCTTGACTTTGCTTGTCAGAAGCCAGTTGAGAAGGTTGCAAACGATAATCACGTGACCCCAGGACACTACAACTGCCATAGATACATGCCAACTACCAAGTGCCCAAATCTTGATTGTGTGACCATGGGGATGCTTTGATGGTCGTACGTGTGAGGACTGGTTGTAAGTTACTTTTTTCAGTGACATTGTAACTCTGAACAGTGTAACTAAAACTGTTTAGTCATTTATTTTTTTCAATAATAGTGTCTATAAGGCTAGTTGCCCCACCACTCCAATTTATTTAAGCCAATATTTCTACTGGCAGAGTTATAATTCAGCCTCAAGAGAAATACATCCAAGTTCTAGCAGGAGAACTTAACATGTGTTTTTATTTCCTGAAAATAAACAATATTTTTCCTCTGGAGCAAAATATGCTTCCTTAGACAAAAACAAAATTTTAAGAAGCTTATCAGAAAAAAAAATTGGCATAAATAACAAAAGGATGATATCGTGATTGAATGTATTATCTTTATTTATATAAGTATATTTATATAAATAAATTATATTTATCCCTATTCAAATTATGCCACAATTCAACACAGAAAAGAAATTGAAAGAGAGTGTGTGTTACTCCTTTGCACAAAAGAAGCAGTTATCTCTGAAAGGACTTAAATGATGAAATAAAGTCTGTAAAAATAACCACATTAATTGGCATTATGGTAAAGATAAATTTCATTTCATTTTCATTTCATTTTATTTGATTTATATCCCGCCCTTCTCCCAACGGGACTCAGGGCGGCTCACAACATATTAAAAACAAAACATACCCACAATCCCCGCCTAATAAAACCAAATTAAAACCAAATATTTTAAAGTTGTGGTATTAAAATTTTCTAAAAAACCCAATTTAAAATCCTCCCTAGGCCAGGCCCGCTTGTTGGAAAAGCCATGTCTTGAGGGCGCGGCGGAAAGTAAGGAGATCCAGAATCATCCGGATCTCGGGGGGTAGTTCGTTCCAGAGGGCAGGGGCACCCACAGAGAAGGCCCTCCCCCTGGGGGTCGCCAGCCAACATTGCTTGGCCGACGGCACCCTGAGGAGACCCACTCTGTGGGAGCGTACCGGTCTATGGGAGGGAATCTGTGGCAGAAGGCGGTCTCGGAGGTAGCCAGGTCCTATGCCATG
>NW_015386463.1:518423-535731 GCF_001527695.2 Protobothrops mucrosquamatus
TTTTTTGCTAGTGATAATTTTTATTATGGTCACAGATCAGCATTATGCTATTGTGTCCTATTGTCTTATAGAAAAAAAAATTATCTTAATGTTTAAACATGATCAATTATTGCTTTAACAAAAATATTTGTTTAGAAGAATATGGTACCAAAAACACAAATTCTCCTCCTGTGTTAAACTGCTGGTCAAAGTCACATATTAATTTCAAGCTATACTAGAATGCAGATAAATTTCTAAAATAGTTATTTTAACTATAAATAACAAGAACAGGACTATATGGAGTAATTATATAATAGCATCAGTGAAAATTCAATAAAGTTGCTGCTTAATCTTACTTTGTCTATAGATTTTATTAAAGTGAGTAAAGATAAATTTCACACTCTTTCAAGGCACAAGTGTAAAGTAAACATTAAACCTTTAAATTATGTTAAAATAATAATTTTAAAAAGAGTTTAAAAAAGTTAAAAGATAAACAAAAGTAGATAAGTGCTACAGTTTAAATATGAGTAAATTATAAAATTTACCCAGATATATTAAAACTTACCTAAACAAATAAATCTTACCTAGGAAGCAGAAGATATTTCTTCAATAAATGCTTTGATCAGGCAGACCGCTTCAAAAAATGGGGAAAACAGTGTGGGAGGATATACTACTTTGGGATATTAGCAGCAACAATACTGTTATTTGGGGATAGAGAAAGGCAGAACTAAGACCTAGGTTGGCAGCAATTTCCATTGTTTGAAAGCTGTAACAATCAAAATAGTCTATGTTTTTATTTCAGACAAATATCGTCAAATCAAACAGTTTGGCAGAACTTCCAAAACCCAGGGATTTGTTCTGGACTTGAAATAAAACATGTTTCGATTTCATGCACATCAAAGAGCAGGTGTAGACTTTTATTTAAAAAAAATTCTTTAGGATCCAAGAGATAAGGCCCAAAGTGATCATCTTTGCACCCAAAATTCCAGATGCATTGTCTGATAAGTCAGACACAGTCGACATTATTGTTCTCAAACACCTTCATCCTTCTAGTTGTGTTAATCTGGTAATAAAACAGATATATAGAGGTTTGTGGCATACACAGAATGCTCTCTCAGCCCAACCTACTTACCTTTTTTGTTGTTAATGATGTTAAAATTCAGGAAGATTCCTATATAAAACTACCCTGAGTTGATGGCAAAATGAGCATAGAGAAGGATATTTTTTTAATATCTGAAATTCTATTCTGTAGTGTAGCAGTTAATTCAATGATCAGGGCTTGCCTTTCTATCTCTTCACAGAACATATTAATGGATATTAAGCTTCCAGTAGATTTAATCACATGGTCTACTAAAGAAATACATTGGAGAAAAAAGGGAGGCAAAGATTTTAATCTCAAACTTGCCTTCTCCAGTGATGGCAATACATGCCCTCTGCAAACTTTAGAAGCTGATTAAAAGTTTTAAAAAGTTCTAGGCTCTCAGATTAGTTCTGAATGTAGAAAAACCCCAAAGCTTGACCCGGATGCTTCTTGAATAATGCAATACCTGTGGGGTACCGTACAGAAGAGATCCCCACTATTTTTATCTGAACTGTTTACTTGCATAATTTCAAATATTTCAACTAGCTTTAGTTTATAAATAGCAATAGGATGTTATTATATATGAGGCATTCTTCATTATAGAAGAGAAATACACCAAAGAGAGGGAGGAGCATTGACTAGGAATTATAAAACTGGATAAGCAACAGTAAATATAGGGCAGAGTTATAAATTATTATAATGAGATCATCAGTGGTTTAACTTTCCACTCAGTATCATTACTTTGATATAAAAAAGAGTGTGTCACTAATCTATGGGAATTACTTTCATGGGATATGAAATTAAAACTATATGATTCAGTGCTATCTATTATACAAAATATGCAGACAGCAGAAGCTTGTGAATCACACTCACTAATATTAAAAGTTGTCTTATAATTTCTCTGACTCTGGTAAGCTGTTAAGAAATCTACACCAAAGCAATTTCATGAAAACTCTTTATTTCCACAGTCTCTTTACTTAGATTGATGTTAGTAATTATTATTTTATTGTTACATTTTTACAGTTAAATCTATGTAAAATTATAATGGTAACTTCCAAGGAACATTGGTATAGCAAGAAGGTATCTTCCAGAATACTTTTATTACACTGACAGCAAACTGCACTCCTTACTAGCACTGATGATATTACCTAGTTTGGGTAATGAAACATCTGTATGAAAACAAGCAAGATCAGAGAGCACTAAGGATCCCTCATATCAATCCTGAGCTACAAATGTTCTTCTTTATTAATACCTTTGTTACAGTTTATGCTAAAGCTACGTTTAATACCTAGACTTAATTTAAATAAGGCTAGATTCTCTGCTCCTCTCTTTTAATTATTCGACCCAGAGAAAAAAAAAATCTCCTTATTATCTATTAGTTATTTTGACCCCATATATCTTAAGAGACACGTTCCTTGAATCTATATAATATACAATGCCAAGGTAACACAAATTGTTTGCTTGATTAAACCTCAACAGGTGTTGACATAAGATAGGTAGAAAAAATGCTATCATCTGCCTGCAGGGATGTCATACCCCAAGGAATAAATCTTACCATGCTAATAATTATAACCATGCCAGCAACATTACAAATCCTGTTCAAGTTTTGTTTCCTATGATAAATATGAAACAGATATAAATAACATAAAGCATTTATTAAGTATATTCTACTCCACCATGAGTTGTTCAATTTCATTAGGAAAAAAATTCCTAATTCTTCAAACTATGGCTTGGAGAGTGACTATAGCTCCCTTGACTGGGAATGTGTTTACTTCTTTTGTTAGCTTTGTGAAACTGTTTTTTTTTTAAAGACATGTACATTCTTATTATATATCTCCTCATCCCCCATGCATTCTTTTATAGTCTGAAAATTACTTATCAGTAATCAAGAGAAAAATCTATTTAGCAGCCAATATTGCAAATATCAAGGCAGATTAAACTTTAACATTAATAGTCAAATTCTTTTTTCTCTTGTGAACTGATTGCTTACTTTGCTAGGTATATCCTCATTATTTTTAACATGCTGATTAATACTATAACATATTTCACATTATTAATTCTGTGGTTTCAACAGATCCTCCATTTTGACTTTGAGAAAACAAATCAACTATAAAAAATAGACCCTTTGGGCAATTTATACATGAACTTCACCATGTTGATTGTTATCACTTACTGGCTCTTATACGAAGCATATAGTTAAGATGCAATGGAGGAAATATTGAGAAATTCCATGCAAATTGCAAGAAACACTAAATGCTACATAAAGAAAGGACATACTATCATTAATGAATGATTAGAATGCCAACATTGGAGAAACCAGGAAATAAAGCAAGAATTGCACTAGGCAAATGCAATAATACAGAAAATAGGCTAAAAGAATGTTGTGAAGGGAATTACTTTACCAGCTGTTGTTTTAAGAAAAAATTGCAGACAATGTTGGAAACAAACATTTCATAATAGGAAACAAAAGAAATAAAGACTAATAAAATAATCCAGAATACTTCCGAACTGTGGGATGTATCATATGTGGATTAAATATGGGTTGAACAGATTTGCTTGTAACATATGATTTGGAAAACATGCAATTAGTATATAAAATCAATTTAAGGAACATATTTCATATTCTTAACCAATTTATGAAAAAGTAACCTGAGTAGTTATGGAAAGAAATTAAAGACTTGACATTTTTCCTGGAATTTCAAAAAGTAACAAAAAATCCAAGTGGCTTTCAAAAGGCATGTCATGAGAGTCAAAGCAAGACAGAGGGTGAAAGACATAGGCAATTAGAAGGACATAGCAATGACAGAAACACATTCTTTTGACATAAAGCAAGAAAGACAAGGGAAGATATCAACAATAACAATTGGAAGGCTATAATAAAAAAGAAAATGAGAGATCTTTTCAGGAAGTTCAAAAGAATTGCAGGAAAATTGATAGCTAAGTTAAGAATATTCAACAGTAATCATAGACAGGATCCAACAAAGCCAATGAAATTAAGAGGATGGAAAGATTATACTGAAACATGTTTACTAACAGAATTATAACAAAAGCGCTAGATCAGACATGTCAAACACAAGGCCCGGGGGCCAGATGCGGCCCGCGAAGTGGTTTCATGTGGCCCGCGAAGCCATCCTGGAAACAGTGAGGGAACAGCCCCCGCTGCCTTGGCCCTGGCCAGCCAATGTACAATTTTGTGGTGGCCATCTTGGCACTTGCCCTGGTGGACCATGCCTTGGCACTTGCCCCAGTCCCACCCCCTTCTGCCAGAGACCCTCAGATCTGTCCCATTCCTGCCCAGGCCCCCACAGGCACCCTTGACGCGAATGATGTAGAACTGGCTACGCCTACCCAGTAGGCCACACCTACTCCATCCACACCCACCCAGTAGGCTGCACTCACTCTGGCCACACCCACCCGGCCCCCTAAGGGCAACTGCAATGCTGATGCGGCCCTCAGTGAAATTGAGTTTGACACCCTGCTCTAGATCAACAAACATGGGACATGACTACTTGGCCTAAACTTTGGTATAAACTCGCTGTATATATGGTACCTGTAGAAAAGAAAGTGATCCAGGAAAAAAATGTGCACATGCTAAGTTTCAGTAAAGGCAGAAGGACCACATTAAAAAATGAAATGGAGAAAGCTAGAAAATACAGGAAGATAATTTATATTTGTCTTACTTAGATTATAGAAATCATGGTAAATGAAGAACAGATTAAGGCTAACTTATATGCAATAATATCAAATTATTTTCCTATGGAATCTTAACAATGAATAAAGAGAAAAAGTTTGATCTAATGGTTAAGACACCAGATCAGAAACCAGGAGACTGTGAATTCTAGTTTCGCCTTAGGCATTAAAACTGATGGCTGATGTTTTGAATAAGTCAGCTGGTAACAATGAATAAGAAATTATTGTAATAACTGCATTTGTAGGAGCACATCTAAAAGAGTGAGACAATGATGCCTGTTGTCTCATTATCAGATTATCTGATATAACAAACATAAGAATAGGAGTGATTAAAATGATTGGAATCCAAAGTGGAGAATGAAAATCAACAAATTAATCTATGTAGAGAATACCACCTTGTTAGTAAATCATAAAGAAAACTTTTAACAGTTCATTATGAACATAAGAAATAGATAAATGAATTAATGTTAAGTATAAGACAGAATGTACAGTCAATGGGAAAGATAGATTAGTATTTTGGGCTCAAAAATGAATAAATTGGGGAATAAATAAGACATTAATTCTAAGGCAGAAAGCAATAACACACATAGAGACTATCATGAAGGATAAAGGCATTGCAATGACAACAAAGCAATGGCCTTTCTAATAATGATGTATGGCAAGCGAAATCTGGAAACTGAAGGAAGAAACAGAGAAAGAAGATACACAATTTCAAATTATTGGTAAAGGGATGGTTCTAATAGTACCACTGATTCCATGACCTATATGAGCTCTAACTAATGAGGAAAGATAATATTGAACAAAATTAACAACCCCTTTTGGGGGAAGGTTGTAGAGAAGGGGCGTTGTCTTACCTGAACGCCTTTTCTCAGCATGATGGAGAATCCACGAATAGGTTAACTCTGTCTTCCTGCCCAATTAGACTAAATCTGTCAAACTTGCCACGCCTCTCCTGGGCTAGAATACCACCCAGTCACGATGAAGGCAAAGCTATTGACAACAGTCCGACGTGTTGGCTCTCATACTCCTGACACAGGACCTGAGGGACACTAAGGGGAGGGTGTGGATTCTCCATCATCATGCTGAGAAAAGGCATTCAGGTAAGACAATGCCCCTTCTCCAGCATGAAGATGGAGAATCCACGAATGGGACATACCAAAGCTGCCCTGTCCCTATGGGAGGGAATCAGTCTGGGCCTGTATCCCACTTTGTGGCACTACTTGCTGGAGCACTCTTCGGCCAAATGAGGTGTCCACAGAGGCAAACCTATCCAGCTTATAATGCCTCACGAATGGGGAAAGTGAGGACCAAGTCACCGCCCTATAGATATCCCCAATGGATGCCTGTGTCGCCCACGCCGCGGATGTCGCAGGGCTGCAGATGGAGTGGGCAGTGATATGGCTTGCGACTGACAGGGAATGCGACTGATACCCCCCTGCAATGCAAGCTTTGATCCACCTGCCTATAGTGGAGGCCGAAACTTTCTGCCCCATGGAAGAGGGTTGAAAGGAGACAAAGAGGGCTTCCGACTTGTGAAAGGCTGAAGTTCACTTAATGTAATGGTGTAATGCCCTGCGGACATCCAAGGTGTGCCATTGACGTTCTAAGTCATGAGATGGATGAGGACAAAAATCTGGTAGGATCACCTCCTGCATCCTGTGGAATAAGGTATTCACTTTAGGAATAAATGACGGATCCAATCGAAGGACCACCCTGTCATTATGAAAGACGCATAGGTCATCTCTGACAGAGAGAACTGCCAGTTCCAAGATGCATCTAGCCAACGTTATGGCTATCAGGAAGACTACCTTCATGGTTAAGGACCGCAGTGTACAGGTCCTGATGGGTTCAAATGGCAGTGAGGTAAGGGCCTGTAAGACCCATGGCAATTCCCAAGAGGGATATCGATGAACCACAGGCGGTTTGGTGTTAGTCACTCCCTTGATAAAGGAGCGCACCATGGGGTGCTGAGCCAATGGCTCTGAATTGTCACATGCAAGCACCGTGGATAGAGCTGCCACCTATTTGCGGATAGTATTGGGCGCCAAACCTTTGTTGAGCCCCTCCAATAAATAGTCCAGGATTCTTGGGATGGTAATGGCCGAGAGATCTAACTGGTTCTTTGCACACCAGTGACAGAAACTCCTCCATGTGGAGTCGTAAATCCTGTTTGTTGCAGGACGCCGGGATGCTTGAATCATAGTGATTACACCCGCCAAATAGGACTCCTGCGTCAGGATCCACCGTTCAAGTGCCAGGCGGTTAACTGGAGTCACTGGGGTTCTGGATGTTGCAGAGCTCCCTGGCTGAGTGCAATGCGACCTGGAGGAATCCTCCACGGGGGAGAGATGGAAAGGCTCACGAGGTTGGCAAACCACAGCCGTCTTGGCCAGTGTGGAGCAACCAATATCACCTCTGCCCATTCCTGCAGTATCTTCCGGATGACTGCCGGGATCAGAGGGAGAGGAGGAAAGGCATATAGCAGGTCCTCAGGCCATGGGCTGCGGAGGGCATCTGCCTTCTCCGCCCCTGGAGATGGGAACCAGGAGAAAAACCTCGGAAGATGGGAATTCACCAGAGAGGCGAACAAGTCCAGTACCGGATGACCGAACCTCTCCGATATCTCCCTGAAGAGATCGGGATGCAGGCGCCACTCGGAGTGATCCACCGTCGACCTGCTTAAGAAGTCCACCTGCTGATTTGCCTCTCCAGAGATGTGCTCTGCCCTGAGGGAGGAGAAGTTGGTCTCTGCCCAAGAGCCCAACAACTGGGCCTCGGTCATGAGGGACCTGGATCGGGTACCCCCTTGCCGGTTCACATGGGCTTTCACTGCCACATTGTCCGTGAGGACTAGGACATGTTGTCCCGCCACTCTGTTGCTGAAGTGGCGTAGGGCCAGGTGTATGGCTCTGAGCTCCAACCAGTTTATGTTGTGCTTCAGGTCTGACTGGGACCACCGGCCCTGAGCCAACTGAGATCGCAGGTGCGCTCCCCAGCCAAACAAACTGGCGTCCGTAGTCAGGTTAAGCCAGACTGGCTCCTTGAACAATGAGCCTCTGGCTACTGCTGTGGAGATCCACCACTGAAGGGATTTTGGGTTTGAAACGGAACCCTTACCCTCTGGTTGGAGGAGCTGGTGCCCAGTCTCTGAAATGGGAGAAAGAACCATTGCAGGTTCCTGGAGTGTAGTCTGGCCCATTGCACTATCTCCATGCAAGAAACCATCTTCCCTAACAATTGGGAAAGGATGGCCAGTGTAACTACACGCTCCCTTTGGACCCGGAGGACCAGGGCTCAGATACTGTCCTGGCGATCTCGCGATAGACCTTGCAGTGTCTTGTATCTATGTTCGCGCCCAGGTGAAGGAGGCGGGTTGAGGGAACTGTCTGGCTCTTTTGGAAATTCACCGTGAACCCGTGGTCTTGGAGGGTCCTGATGGACAAGGCCAGGTCCGACTAAGCCGCCTGAATAGAAGGGGACTGGATGAGGATGTCGTCCAGGTAACATTGAATGCGTACCGGGACTAGCCTGAGATGAGCGGCCAGTGCTGCCAAGATCTTTGGAGCTGACAAGAGACCGAACGGTAGGGCTCTGTATTGATAATGGTGGTTTGTGTAACAGAACCTGAGGAACTTCCGATGGCCGGGAAGGATGGGAATATGCAGGTATGCTTCCATGAGGTCGATGGACGTCAGGAAGTCATCCCTTCTGATGCTGGCCAGAATAGACTGGAGCATTCTGCATTTTGAATTTTTTGTAGGCAAGATGAGAGTTCAGCCCCTTTAGGTCGAGTATTGCCCTCCATCCTCCCGAGGCCTTTGGAACGATGAAGAGGATGGAGTAGAATCCCCTTCCCAGTTGTCCAGCCGGTACTGGTTCTATGGTGTCAAATGGCCTCGCTCATGAGGCCCTTCTTGACCGGATTTTTCGTCGTTGAACAAGAAATGAAACATTCTGGAGGGTTGGATACAAATTCCAGGGACAGGCCGTACCTGATGGTGTTGAGAACCCAGGTGTCTGTGGTGGTGGTCTCCCATTTTTGAGCAAAGAGAGTCAGTCTGCCACCTATGGGGGAGGCCTCCCTGAAGTCTCTTGGGTCTTCTGAAGGGGCGGCCTCCCGTGCCTCGAAAGGGCCACTTGGCCTGGAATTGCTGCCTGGGTTTGGCAAATTGGCAATCTGATCTGGGAGGGAAATTGCTTTAAACTTTTCAATACATCAGATCATATTCCTCAAATATACAACACAAACAAAATAAAACTTTCCAAATCTACTACTTTGGGAACTGTTTTTGAGGTGCTATTTATATCTGCGGTCTGCAAATTATGAACTTTGAAAATGATTTTCACCCATGCCTTCTCTTCTATTGGGTCCTCCAATAGCTTATCAATTGCCTAAAATGGCCAGTAATACAACATATTTACAATGAGGAGAGGAACTTTTAAAATGTAGAGCCATGCCTTCTCCCCAAGCGTGGCACCACTCTTCTAAACCTATTTCAATTTTAGCATCCAGAGAATTTAACTGAATATTTTCATACACCAAATTCAAATCTCTTGTTATCCATCCTTTCTTAGTTATTTGTGGTATTTATTCAAAATGCATATCCCTGAAATAAGTTACCTGTGGAAGGGGGAAGGTATGATTTATATTTGTTGAGAACACCATGATAGAGAAAAATGCTGTTGTAGGCAAGCAAATATTCAGGTGGTATATAAAGTATCTAAAAAAGAAGAATTAGAGCGGGTAGAGCCATTGTTGTCCTTCAGAGTAGACGAGAATAAATATTGTAGATACTGTAAAAAACACATTAGACTTGTCCTCCTTTTGTGTAATGTAAGTTTTCATGGTGAAGAATCCCCTTTATCTATAGACTTTCTACACAAATTAATACCCTGAAAAAATCCACAACTGACTGAAGGGCCCCGCAAACAAAGAAGATTTATGAGGTCTTGTAACTGATTTCTAGAGCTTCAGAAACTAATAATTAGTTTCTGAACTAATTCATAGTGCCCTTTTTCCAGACTAAAATATGTTTTTTCTCCCTGTTTTGGTGGTTGATGAAAAAGATTGTTTATCATGGCAACAAGTGCATTAATATAGTAGTTAAACAACAATGGTAGAAGAATAAAGCCTTGCCTGACTGTATTGGTTAATAGCATATAGTTTGTCATTGGCATAGCTTCCTTAGATATTGCATTTAATTTTTATGGTAATGTTATCATACAGTTAAAGATTAGTAGTAGCACCTTTTGTCTAAGAAGAGTTTTGTAATTTGCACCAAAGGTTGGGTGAAAAAAGAAATCAGATAGAAAGCTGCTCTAAAATCCATGAAAGCTGCAAAAAGTGAAACCTATTGGTTTGTAGAATTAAAACATGGTCAAAGGAGTTCAAATTCTCAATCCAATTTGTTCCTCAATCAATATGTTCTCTTAGTCCATCTAATTTCAGAAAGGTGCTTTTCAGGAGCCTGATGATCAGTAATTAGTTGGCAGAGTCCAACCTTTTTTATAAATGTGTTAGCTAGGTCATTGGGAGGACTTAGTAAAGTAGATAGTATTTTTTCTTTCATCTCCATTCAATCATAACTGATTTTGGAGACTGACTGGACAAGTCCCTGCAGTTTTCTTGGCACCGTTTTTCAGAAGTGATTTGCCATTGCCTCCTTCCTAGGGCTGAGAGAAAGTGACTGGTGCAAGGTCACCCACCTGGCTTTGTGCCGAAGGCAGATCTAGAATTCATGGTGTCCCTGTTTCGAGCTTGATGCCTTAACCACTACAATTAATTGTTTCTCTTGTTTAATGGTTAAATTATTTTCCTTACAAAACCTATTACAGTGATGGTGAACCTTTTAGAGACCAAGTGCCCAAACTGCAATCCAAAACCCACTTATGCATTGTCGGGTGCCGGATGGGTGTGGCCCATTGGGTGTGTGTGGCCCATTGGGTAGGCGTGGCTGCAGTGGTAACGGCAGACTGGGTGGGAGTAAAAAGTTTAATCAATCAATTCCAACTTTGCAAGATTTTTTTCCCCGCAAGAAGTTGAAATTGACTGATTGATTGAACCTTTTTTTTTGTACATGGCGGCAGAGGGCTAAAGCGAAAAGGTTTTATAAAACCCAGCTGAAGGCCTAGGACTGGGGCGACAGTACGTGTGCCCACAGAGAGGGCTCTGAGTGCCGCCTCTGGCACCCGTGCCATAGGTTCGCCACCACTGACCTATTATATAGGTAGGGTTGACAGAGATGATGTATTTTATTGTTTGCCTAATTTCATCATATCATGTAATCTTTCACTTTGTCCACACGTTAACAAAAGCTGAAACGATGTCTGAGACTCTTCAAAGGCATCAAATCTCCAGATTGCCCTTAAATCCCTTCAATTGAAAGACACCTTACTCAACAATCTAATTTGGAATGATTCAGTGAAATCTCATTTAATTTAAACTACCTCTGCAAAGCATCACACAGCCCAATTTAACTGAGATGGGTAACAAAAGAGGGAAATCTCAAGTGCCAATTACTTATATTGGCAAATTATTTATATCATTTATACAAGTCAAAAAGGCATTTATTCATTCAATTATCTGTTCAGCAAATCATTTACTATGATTCCCTCAAGAACATTATTCCACTTAAGATATTGCTGTTCTTTTGTCCCTTGTATATTTAGCATGATTAACCAAGCATGATAAACATCACCATTCCTATTTATTTTCCCACGTTCTTTAGCCTCAACAGAAATGTATTTTGATAACTGTTCCTTAATCTCTTTTTACCTACCAACTTACATTTAAACATTTAAATTGCCATTTTTAATTCTCTTCACATCTCATTACATTCATCTCTTACACTGATGCCATCTGATAAGACTATTTTTGAAAGCAAATGTGTAGGCAATTTAAGAAGGGACAGCAAGCAATGGCCCAGGAAAATGAAGGAATATAGCTATCTAATCATATTTAAAAGGCCTGAGAAAAACAGATGGGGCCCTCAACACATTTTGATTGTATCACAATTATGATGTGAACCACCCAGACATATGTCAACAGAGAAAGGTAACATGGAGATACAAGATAAAATTCTGTCAAGATTGAAATAAAGCACTGAAAGGCTCTTCTAAGGAAAGGAAAACTTTTTTTTATTGTTGTAAAAACAACACACCTCTCTGGTGGGAGAAGTACAAAATTGAGAGAAGAAAGAATTAATAAAATATAATAATAAAATATAATATAATTGGTGGAAAAAGTTTAACCTAATATAATAAGCAATACAATACAATCAGTTTCTCAAAGTGTGGCCTAAGGATCTTTGGGGCTCCCAAGACCCTTTCTTGGGGGGGGGGGAGTTCCACAAAATCCAAAGTGAGATGGAACAAGGCTGCCTTAGCAGCTTCTTAGAAAGTGTTGGAAACAAACGAAAGGAAACTTTTGTAAAGGGAGTATTTCAAAACTTATTGGAGACATTATGCCCATACAGCTCACTTTTATTTTCTTTTTAGCATTATCTGCAGTTTTCCAATCCTTTTTCGTGCCGAAGTTGTAGATGGAGTTTGAAGAAAGATGATCATAGTAGTGAGGAGCAGAGGGAGATATATAGCAGGAGTCAGGCCATTCTCAGGCAAGAGAGTTTGGGTACAGAAGACCAATCATCACTACATCCTTGTACTGAGAGACATATTATCAGGTGTTTTAAGCTCTGGTCTCTGGCTGCTGCTGGTTACCCCAGGTCTACCTATAGTTTTTTCCCTCATCCCGTCAATAGTAGGGTCCACATGGATTGGTGAGGGAGGGGGTCCCCTCTCTGTAAATGTGCCCACCAGGATTTCAGGTCAGGTATCATTGACTGTGAGCTCAGGAGGAAGGTGTAGGGTATATACAGGACACTTTGCTGGCAACCAGAGGCACTGTTGCACAGATAACCAGATATGAGACCTTGCTGCGGAAGTTTGATGCCGGGGACAAATGGTTTCTGTCCACCCAGTATGATCAGTCAGAACTGATGCACTTAAGATCCATTCAAAGCCATTTATTAGGATCTAGGAAGCATCATTCTCTGTCTTAGATTCTGCCTTCTGGAATGATATTCACCACAGAAATCCAAATAACTTCCACCCTAATAATGTTTTGGAGTTTGTTTTCCAAGAGCTTCAGGCAGCATAGAGTCCTATTTTGTTTTGTTTAATGGATATTCTTGTTGGGATACTATAGTTCCTTTCTATTTTATTTTATTTTTTAATTATAAGCTAACCAGAGTCATTTGGATTTGGGCAACTTCCAAATCAAATCAAACCAAATTCTCACAATAAGATTCCATTTTGGTTTATTATGTATAATTAGCTCTCATCCCTTTAGTTCAGCCATTATTTGAAATACTGAGGAGAAAATCTGAAGAGTTCATTAGTCTTGTTTTTGTTGGTTTGTTGTTTTTTAAATAGGAAAACATAGCTGAGGAAATGGATGAATTTGTTCAGAATGAATATGTTCATTCCATTTCTCTGAACTTGCATGCCCTCCAAAAATATGTCATGCACAAAAAATCTGTTGATATGAATAACTGTAGAAAGGAAAGCAGAAAAAGGGGGTAGAGATAAGGAATGGGGGTTGAGATAAGAAGGAAAGTGATGAAGTTTGTTTATGAGAAAGTACTTTAAATCTTCTATAATTACTTAGGACATTTCAGTATATTCAAGACTCAAAGTTAAAATATCCATACTAAATATTAAGCAGTTTTGAAGTAATAGGAAAAAAGCAAGTGTAAGAAAGTATCACACAACCCAATTTTAGTCAGAGAATAATGACATTACTAATTAGATGTGAAGTACTAAGCCATTTATTTCACTGTCATTCACTGCAAGTTTTTCTTTTACAGTCAATTTAACATACCGTAGCTGTTTTTTTAAAATCACTGATCACCTGAATTACAAAAGGATTTATAAGCAAACAGGTTTGTAATTTCTAAGTAAATTAACACCATGAAAAGAAATAGGAAGAATGAATATTTTATAGTTCATATTCACTTAGTACAATAACTGACCAATTTCAATAATATGATATAATGCTTGTTTTTCTGCGGAGGACGGAGGATACAAAAAAAGGTGAAATACATATGCAGGAATATAAATTTCTCCACTGCAAAATGGTAGGACATATGAAAAATCCCAGCATCTGATATTGTTGGATGTAAACTAAACAAGTACTTAATACATGTATATTGCCTTCACTGTAACCTTATTTCAGATTGTTACTAATTTCATAAGATCAAACGTTGAATCTCGTTTGCAATGCAAGACTGTTGGTTTGCAATGCAAGACTATTTGCAATGCAGTCACTCTATTGGTTGTCATTGTTCTAAGCCAGTCTAATCCATTATTTTCAAAGAATGTTATCAACCTGAAGTTGATTGCATTTATTAATCAACTTCTCCAATATTAAGCCTAACAGGTTCTGGCATATCCAGGTGCCCACCAAAGCTTTTTTGTCATTGTCTTTCTCTATTTCCTAGATAATCATAGAGGGAGATGCTGGTGATAGAGATGGAGCCTTAGGCTTCTGTAGAATGTAAGGAAGATGGCCTTGAGAGAGATATGCAGAAGCTGTGGCCAAGGCAAAATGGGCTAAAGCATTTTTAAGTCGAGAACATCCAGATAACATTCCAAAGCAGCTCAGATATCTGCCTAATTCAATGATGTATGAAAAGGTGAAGGTACAGTAACATTGTATTTGCAAGATTCTGTTATTGTAGCCAATTTCAGTAATAGATTTAGCCTTCCTGTGGAACTGATTTCCTAGACTGCTCTACCTGATCACTTGAGACCTAATATCCCTCCTTAGATACATGAATGATCATAGCAAAAATATCAAGTCATCAAGCAGTATTTTATAGAACTCTGTAATTTTTCCAAGTGATTCCTCCAAAAGCATCATTAAATTAGATACCGTACAAGAAATAATTTGCACAAAAACAAATATTGGTTCATGTCCTTAAGTTTCTACTTAAATCAAGCGCTGCAAATAGTCTTTTTTTAAAATTGGTGGAAAAAGTGGCAAGTTCTAAAAGTGCCTTGATGCAAACATAGTGACAGTTTGACTTTTACAAACAAGTTTCACATGTGATTTCACACCAAGACTCCTCCTTTCCTCACATTTCCGCAAAAATGTAAACTAGAAAAAGGAATAGTAGAGAGGTCCTGTCCCATAAGCATAAAATATATGAAAGCACAATCAACACAGTTTGGAAAGCACTTAACGTTAGGCAGACTTACTCTTTAGTTCTTCACCCAGAGTCCAAGTGAGATTTATATCATAATTCTAACTGTGATTTGTTTTAAAAAAAACCCACTGATTTTATACAACATCTCTAAATGAAACGTCAGGACGTTTCTCTGAATTTATTTTGTAGCAAACACACCTAGGATTTCAGCTTAACCCTTACAGATTGAGAGATTGAGGAGTGATTTTTAATTTACTGCTAATGATGAAACAACAACTGCAACACAGTCATTGAACTACAAAAGGAAAATGTAAACCCAAATAGTTACTATTTAAAATCATTCTAGGCATTCTTGAATGCTTGAAATTTCAGTATATAGATATTGATACCATACTATACCATAACCATCACATATACCAGTGATGCAGAAGCCAAGAATCAGGAACAATCGAACATCAAATTACATACAATAGAGATCTATGATCCATTCTTCTGATTCTTGAAATAATTTGAAAACAACCCAAAGGAAGCAGGAGAACTTCCCCAAAACAATGCTGGGTCATGCCAATTTCCCTATGTTCTCAAATCACACACACATTAAATCTCCTAGAATTACATAATATTGGAAGGAACTCTGTAATCCAGTTGTGCTTTTCCATCTAACCACTCACCTTATATATAGGATACTAACTGAAATTCTTCTGTAGAATTTATTTCTGCACGCTACTAGGCCAAGGAACCTCTGAGTGCTCATCATTGGAATAGATGTGATAATGATTTTGTACTTTCAGAGCTGAGAGAGAGAGTGCAATTATTTCCTTTGTCCCTGAATACTAATGTAATTTGACACCAGTGACACCCAACACTGACTTGGCATTCAGTCCACAACTTCCATCTGGGACTCTCTTTGAACTATAAATCTCTTGATCTGGGGAACTGACCTAAATTTTGGACTTTCTGCCTCTTCCTGATTTCTAACACCCAGCTCAGTCCTGGAGAAATGAAACAACTGCACACTCTTTTATCCCATTTTGATAGTCCTTATAAACTCTTGCCCAGATAGAGATTTTGGATTTTTCTCGCAGAGAGCAAAATACTAATCCCTTAATTACTGCTTCTTATTCTCTGTGAAGGAACCTATGCCACATTAGTCTTTACTTAGAAACAAATCATTTGAACCCATTTCTGTAAATTCCTTTCAACAGTCTTGTTTAGCAGGAGGACCATATAATTACCCATTTTAAAAAGTTCAGATATTCTTATTTACCACCATATAGATTAGGAACCATATACCCAGCTTTAAATCTTTGTAGTAAAAATATTCTTACATAGATCTGCTCCATCAATACTTTTCCTAGTTTAAATCTAGAACTTTTTTCATAATCAGGGACATTTCAGAACATGAGACAAAGTGGTTTTTTGAACTAAACTAATAAAGCAAAACAATTTGCTTCTGAAAGCAAAACAATTATTAAAACATACTTGCAATTTTTCAAAAAAAAGTTTCTGGGATAGAACAAAAGAGGTAAAATAATGTTTCAAATGACAACTATGGTTTCTCTGAGGTATATTGAATATATGGGAACTGAATTATAGCTTATTATGCAAATGAAGCAACATCATAATCAATCATAGAATTCTGTCATTTTTCCAAATGATTTCCCAATTCTTGTCAAAACACATCCTACTCCAAATTCTACTTTTTAAAAAGCATCTTAATAGTGTGACTTGAAAATGTATTATATGCACATTTGTTCTGCACACATATGTTGACATCTTAATAGTTAATTGCCTGTCAATTATTTGTATAGGGCTTCCTTGCCAACTCAGGCACATAATAGGCATTAATTTTTGCATAGGCGTTAATTTTTGTATCCCTTCATTTGCAGCTTGTATATGGTGTATTAGAATTATTATTTCAAGATCTATTGAAATACTGATTTTTTATGATACTCATTTATATTGCTTTATTTGACAAGTAGGTTTACAACTAAATACTTATTTACCACTAGTCAAAATAATAATACCTTACCATCTGTTTATATCAGAACCAAGTTGATTCTCCAGATTTTGGTTGTCATGGCATCCATTTCATATTAAGTCCCCCTCCTCAGCTTTCTATATTCTGATTCCCATCTAGCTCAACCTGTTGCTGTTTTACTTGGTGCTTTCAAAAGTAAGCACCAAATCCAAACATATAATTTATAGAGAAACTAGAAAACTATTAACAAAAGGGGAGGCAAGATCTTGAACTATTTAAAAATAAGTAAAATTAATGAGTATTGCAAAGCTATTATTCAACTGACATCACTACCCTTCCACTTGAGCTTCATGTGTTTCTTCTCCACCT
>NW_015386463.1:536260-539288 GCF_001527695.2 Protobothrops mucrosquamatus
GGGGGAAGTTTACACTAGAGAGCAATGTGTTGTAGCGGCATAACGGATGGCAGACAATGAAGGCAATCCCTTTTATCATTGAAAAATGGGTCAAAGGAGCCGACGTTAGCTCCAAAAAATCTCGGAAAAAAAAGAACGGCGTTGTATTCAGTTAACCCTTCCCTACCCAGCCTTTATGCTGAAAGAACCCCATGGGAAAGAGGGTTCGAGAAGTGACCCTGCTTTTATTTGCTGTAAAGTACTTATATTTGGGGGAGGGGGGGTCCCTCCACAGAAACCCGCACGTCAGGCCCAGTTTCTTAGGATTCCCCTCAGCCTCAGTGCCGCGGGGGGAGGGGAGGGGAGGGGGAGAACAAACCATGGCCGAGGGCGACCCATTCACCCGAGAGCGCGCGCATAGCCGACGGCTACGGAGCCTATCGCACACGAACACCCGCCTCGCGCTTTGATCTGGCGAAGAAGCAACAGCCCCAACTCCCCCTTCCACGCCCTGTCAGAATCAGGCGCCAATTCTCTCTCGAGAAGAGAGAAACTGACCGACCGGGGCTGACCCTCGCTCTCGACGCTCGTCCCCGAGAGAGCCCGGCAAGTCCACGGAGAGAAAGAAAGGCGTCCAAGGCAGAAGTTGAGGCGCGCCACAAAAAGAAAAAGGGGGAAAAAAAAAAGGGCGCCAAAGGAGAAACCAGACCGAGGCAGCCCCGGCTTACCGGGGCTTGTTGCGAAGCCAATCCAGAGCGTTTGGTGGAGCCCTGCCTGGAACTTAACCTCTTCCACGACTCGGCGAACCTCCCCCGACTGGCGCTCCGACTCCTCCGCCTGCCAAGTTCTTCCTTGTCGGAGCAGCCTTTCTCCGCCTGGCTGGGACTCCGCCACTTCTTCCCCATCTCCGTGACAGACAGAACCCGCCAGGCATAAGTTGAGGCTTTTCCTCAGGGGAAAAAAAAAAAAAAAAAAGCCCCACCGCGTCTGACCGAAGGCGAGCGGGCGGGCGGGCGTCAGGCGTTACCTCAGAGCGCTTCTCCTCGCCCTTTCTCGGCACGCCAGGCAGCCGGGCTGGCGCGCGCGCGCTCTTGGTGTTGCCGGCACGCCCGCTTCCCCCGTGGGGAGGCTGAGGCTGCGGAGCTTTTCCCTCGCTCCAGTTCGGAGCCTCGGCGGACTCTTAGGAAGAGCTGCTGCGTCGCCCTTTTCCTCGACGCCGGCGGTTTGAGGCACCCACTGGTTTTGAAACGTCCTGTTGCCAAGATACTTGGGCCAGGAGGATGCCGCTTTCCCGGTTTTTTTTACCCTCTCCGGATTATTTTTTTTCCCTTCAGGTGTGCCGGAAGGGGAGATCGAATGGCAGATGCGTAGTTTGGATTGTGTTTCAGTGGGGGGGGGTTTGTATGGGTGTGTTTTTAGAACAGGCCTATTATTCAATTCGATTTTAAAACAGAAACTATGTATTTATTCGTGGTTTTTAGTATTGCCTGTTCACCGCCCTGAGTCCCGCAAGGGAGATAGGGCGGTATATAAATTTAATAAATAATAATAATAAAGATGCAACAAACAGCACACCTTGCAGCTCCCCCCTCCCGCCCCCCCGGGAGGAGACTGCTCTCGACAGCTCCAGAAGCGGCGCACGACACAAGGCAGCCGATCACAGGACCCGCCAGAGACTAGACGCGACGTTGCCCTTTTGACACTTTCCCCAAGAGGAGACAGGACAAGGGATTGGCATTCCCTGTCCATCAAATTTATATCTCTGAAAATTGGTGCTGCCCAGCCTTTTGGACTCTGGGTTCACTTAACATTCTCGTCCCCGCTTAAGTCAGGTTTGTTGCACACATCAAGTAGTAGCAGCCTTTGGGTATATAAGAGACTGCCACAATAAGGGGTAAACCTGTTCTCCAAAGCACCTGAAGGCAGAACAAGAAGCAATGGCTGGAAACTAATCAAGGAGGAACCAACTTAGAAATAAAAAGAAATTTCCTGACAGAACAATCAATCAGTGGAATGGCTTGCCTTCACAAGTTGTGGGTGCTCCATTACTGGAGGTTTTTAAGAGATTGGACAGCCATTTGTCTGAAATGGTATATGTCAAACTGCCGGCCCTTGGGCCGGATGCGTCACGTGGAAGCTGCGTCCACCCCATTGCTGGCAATGGCAAAACCGGCCCGATACGTTGCATGACATCGCGTGATGTCACGAGTTTGACATGTCTGGTATAGGGTTTCCTGCTTGAGCAGGGGGCTGGACTGGAAGACCTCCAAAGTCCCTTCCAACTCTTATTCTATTATCTACCTCAGGGACTAGAATCACCCAACACACCAAGCCACAAAACTTAATCTGTTGTGCACACTCTGCCTAAGTAACATACAGAGTCTTTATGGAGTTGAGTGGCCTTCTGAATTACACAAATAAATAAGACCTTGAACTTGTCCCCTAGACATTTATCTGCAGAAGAAATTAGACATCTGTAGCTCAGAGCTGATCTTTGGGGTCCTTGGTGGTCTCTGAACTTGGTTGTTTATATGCAGATGTTTCATTAAGTAAGATTCTACATTTTGGCAAGAAAAATCAAATGCACAGGTATAGAATAGGTTGTACCTGGCTCAATAGTAGTAATTGTGAGAGGGACCTTGGAGTCCTAGTGGACAATCACTTAAATATGAGCCAGCAGTGTGCTGCAGCTGCCAAAAAAGCCAACACAGTATTAGGCTGTATTAATAGAGGGATGGAATCAAGATCATGTGAAGTGTTAATACCACTATAATTCCTTGGTAAGGCCACATTGGAATACTGCATCCAATTTTGGTCACCACAATGTAAAAAAGATGTTGAGACTCTAGAGCAGTGATGGCGAACCTTTTAGAAACCAAGTGCCCAAACTGCAACCCAAAACCCACTTATGTATCATTGGGTGCCAGGTGGGTGTGGCCCATTGGGTAGGCGTGGCCCATTGGGTGGGCGTGACTGCGGTGGTAACGGCAGACTGGGTGGAACTAAAAAGTTCAATCAATCAATTCCAACTTTCTGAGATCTTTTTTTT
>NW_015386463.1:539902-557637 GCF_001527695.2 Protobothrops mucrosquamatus
GGAGAAACAGACTCAGACTCAACCCTTCCAAGACTGAGTGGCTGTGGTTGCCGGCTCCCAGGCATAGTCAGCTGACTCCGTCGCTGACTATAGGGGGCGAAACTTTGGCTCCCTCAGAGAGGGTACGCAATCTGGGTGTCCTCCTGGATCCACGGCTGACACTAGAAGATCAGCTGACGGCCGTGGCCAGGGGGGCGTTCTACCGGGTACGCCTGGTTCGCCAGTTGCGACCTTTTCTGGACCGCGATGCCTTGCGCACAGTTACCCACGCTCTTGTCACCTCCCGCCTGGACTACTGCAATGCTCTCTACATGGGGCTCCCCTTGAGGAGCACTCGGAGGCTCCAGTTAGTCCAGAATGCAGCCGCGCGAGCGGTGATGGGAGTGACTCGTCGCCCCCATGTAACGCCGCTGCTGCGCGAACTGCACTGGCTACCGGTGGCTTTCCGGGTGCGCTTCAAGGTGTTGATTCTCATCTTTAAAGCGCGCCATGGCATCGGACCTGGTTATCTCTGAGACCGCCTTCTGCCACAGATTACCTCCCATCGGCCGATACGCTCCCACAGAGAGGGTCTCCTCAGGGTGCCGTCAGTCAGACAGTGCCGGCTGGCGACCCCCAGGGGGAGGGCCTTCTCCGTTGGAGCCCCCTCCCTATGGAACGAATTACCCCCAGAGATCCGGGTCATTCCGGATCTCCCCTCCTTCCGCCGCGCCCTCAAGACATGGCTATTCCAACTAGCGGGACTGGCCTAAGGGATATTTTAATCTGATTTTAATTTGATTTTAATTTGGTTTTTAACATAATTTTAAAAAGAAACGGCAAAAAAATCAATATTTCATTTTAATTGTATTTTAAACTTAGTATTTTGTATGGTTTGTCTGTTTTTTTAACTTGCTGTAAGCCGCCCTGAGTCCGCCAGGAGAAGGGCGGGGTATAAATTTAATAAAACCTAAAAACCTAAACCTAATGAAGAGAAGGACTAGCGGGGACATGATAGTAGTGTTCTAATATCTCAGGGGCTGCCACAAAGAAGAGGGAGTCAAGCTATTCTTCAAAGCACCTGAAGGAAGGACAAGAAGCAATGGAGGGAAACTAATCAAAGAGAGAAGCAACCTAGAACTAAGGAGAAATTTCCTGATAGAACAATTAATCAGTGGAACAACCTGCCTCCAGAAGTTGTGAATGCTCCAACACTGGAAGTTTTTAAGAAGAGATTGGATAACCATTTGTCTGAAATGGTAAAGTGCAGGGGTGTCAAACTCGCAACATCACGTGACGTGTTGTAATGTATCGTGACTTTTTTTCCATTGCTGGCAATGGAGTGGGCGCGGTTTCAGCATGATGCATCTGGCCCGCGGGCCCGCAGTTTGACACCCCTGGTATAGGATTTCTTGCCTGAGCAGGGGGTTGGACTAGAAGACCTCTAAGGTCCCTTCCAACTCTGTTAGTCTCTTATTACCCAACTAGGTAATATCAGCAATACAAATGAGTGTTGAGTTTTGTTCCCTGTTTTTATACAGTAGCTGGCCCTGCCAGATTTGGTTGGGGTATAGGTCTTCCTCAGTAGTTCCTTGATTAGGGAATTGTTTTTTGCTTGGTTATTTGTCTGATGTTCTACTCTGCTTATCTGGATGTTGGCCGATGCTGTCAGGCTGTCAGGTCTTCTAATTCCCTTCTTAGCTTTTTTAATTGTGATTTTGAATACTATGTAAATGTGGTTTATCTTTATATATCTGTTGAAGGATCTTTTTTGTCTGGACAGTAAGCTTCCCAGGAATTCCCTAGTAGCAGTTTGGGATTTGGCTTGGTTTAGGATGATCACAATTTCCCAACAAAAACTGGGATTGAGTCTGTCCATGTGTTGTAAGATTTAGGAGTTTTTATCTTCTAGTTGCCAGTTGGTGTTTATGAATGCACTTTGTTAGTCTTCCTACTTTTGCCTGTCTGTCCTACTTAGTGGCTTATGGGTACCGTACACTGCAGATGACTTGTTTTGGGGGAGAGGGGCTATTGGGTCTTTTGATTGGGCTTAAGATGTTTTGGCTATTGGGCTTAAGATGTTTTGATTTGTGTGTTATGGTAATACCATGTAGTTGTAATAGCCTGTTGGTTGTTTCTATTTTGGTAGATGATAATGCTATCCTTTTCATAATCTGTGCTGGTTGTGGGAGACATCAGTAAAATAATTAGGTTATCTTACCATTGGGGGGAGAGATCTTTCTAATTCTCAATACATTCAGCAAAGTGAGAAAAAAAACTTTTTAATGCAACAATAAAAATCATTAGCATAAATAGCTTAAGTGACTTTAAAAAGATGATTAAAGAAATGAATGAACAATTGCTCTCTAGCTAAATTTGCATGCCATACTGAACCGCAGACTAGTCAACCACATTTAAGTAATCATGTCTTGCAAACCCAAGCTATGTGATTAGTTGAGAGTTCAGTATGTCATGCAAACTATGGAAATTAGAATAAGAAAAGCATAAGTAAGCTAGTAGCATAAATAAGTTTTCTGGGCATTTGGATTAATTCAGTAAACTGTGGCTCAGTTAATGTCAATAGGTTGTATGAACAAAGCCAGTATGTCTTCAAATATGAATTGGTTAGAGACCATAGAGGAGAATAGGCCATTTTCCATATCTTCATGGGAGATGGCTGGAGCATCTGGATGGCCTTTTATCAAAACCAGGATGCTGTATTATGAGAAATTCTGTGTTAAATTTAAAAAAGTCCTCTAAAGGCCATGTTCATATGATTAAACAAACTAAATTGGGCACTACCCCAGTATCAAATGCATAAAGAAATACAGGATTAAGGATTAAGAAGGAGTCATCTTGTTGAGTATCCCAGACACCTATTTCCTTATACCTATTATCTACCTATCTATCTATATTGGTGTGAACAGAATCAGAACCACTGGGAGGGGTGCAGGGAGAGAAAAGAAAAGACAAAACCATTACAGAGGCCCATTTTTCAAGGCCTCCTTTTTTGTGCTGGATACCAGAACCTTTGGTCAATCATCTCTTGATATCAGACAGTATTGGGATGCCATGGCTAATGTTAGATACCAGTAACACATTTTGGGTACAGGTAAAAAGAGCGAATCATTTAAGACTTTAGCTCAGGGGTCTCCAAATCTGGCCCATTTATGACTTGTAGACTTCAACTCCAAGAATTCCTCAGCCAGTGTGCCTGGCTGAGGAATTCTGGGAGTTGAAGTCCACGAGTCATAAAAGGGCCAAATTTGAAGACCCCTGCTTTGGCCTAACTGAATGATTCATCTGGCCACTGTAGAACTTTTTCTCTCCTAAACAAAAAACAGGAGCTGCTATTTGCAAAGGTAATTGGAATGCCTGGTGAGATGACTGTTTTGATTTTAATGGGATTGTTCTTGGTTGTCTCATTCATCTGGCATCAAATAATTGGTTAAGTTAATCGTGAGTTGTGCCAGTGTCAGTTTGTCATCTCATGTAAACAAGCTGTAATTCTGGTCCTAGAAAGCCTGAAATGAATGACAACAGTTCCCTATCTTGTCTTCTCTGCTTATAGAATCCTCCTCTGTCTTGACTAATCACACCCTTGCTAACAATGCTAAAAGAACATGTTTTCATGACATCAACTTTGTGATAGCCCCAGATTAACAGAATAACAAAGTTGGAAGGGACTTTAGAGGTCTTCTAGTCCAACCCTCTGCTCAAGCATTTCAGACAAATAGTTGACCAATCTCTTTTTGAAAACCTCTTGTGTTGGAGCACCCACAACCTCTGGAGGCAAATGGTTCCACTGATTAATTGTTCTAACTATCAGGAAATTTCTCCTTAGTTCTAGGTTGCTTCTCTCCTTGATTGGTTTCCATCCATTGCTTCTTGTCCTGCCTTCAGGTTCTTTGGAGAATAGGTTGATTTCCTCTTCTTTGTGACAACCCCTGAGATATTGGAACACTGCTATCATGTCACCTCTAATCCAATCTAGTCTGCCACAAAGGAAGTCTAAAGTCATTCTTAGCTGTTTCACTTTTAAAGTACTGATTGATTTTCCCTTTTTTGTGACACAAGCTACAATATTTTTGACATTGTACTGATGGTGTATCTGATAATGTGGTCAAAGGCTGGTTTCTATCTAGCTCTGTTTGGTTATTTTAAGTTGTTGCAGGGACATTCTCTCATCTTTGGTTGCTGATCACTGCCATCCATAGCTATTTTGGTTTAGACTGCTACAGGGACCAGATAACTGGCTTTTGTAGAAACATCTACTTTGATGATATGACTGGGTGTTCCTAAAGCCCTAGTCATTAGACTTTACTAGTTGGAAACAGAGTAAGATCTGTTTAAGAAAAAAACAACATTCCTGAATATGTACTTGCAAGTAAAGTGCTTGTAGGTGCTGCTGTAGGTGCTACAAGCTGGATAGGAAGGACTGCAGCTAAAACATTAACCTCTTTTTCAATCGGCTGTTATAGTTTTAAACAATTACTTCTCCTCCCTCATTAATCCATGATCAATTGCATTTTTTACTTTATTTGTTTGTTTCCACTTCATGTATCAGTTGATTTGGGTGGGAATTCTTGAAAACACTTCTATAAACAAACATTCCAAAGCTATTCTGAAATGGCATATTCTGGAATAGAACTACGTCTTGGTCAATAAGTGGATAACCATCTCCCTGTAAATATATTCCCACAAAAACACTTGCATTGAGCTAGAATAAGCTTTGGCCATCTGTTAAAACTCATAAGTGGTATGTTTTTCTCCCAAATATGATATAAAAAGATGAACTCAAATTGTAATATTCCAAAAATTTTGTGCATTCTTAATTTAGAAATAAGAATGTTAACAGTGTTAACATTTTCTTCAGGAATGATAGATCTGAAATTACATATAGCAAAGCAAGTTGTAAGTAATGTGCTTTCCCAATTTGAGTAATCCACTCAATAAAGATGTTGACTGAACATTTTCAATCACAAAATATTCCTAGCTACCCATGCAATATACCCATACAATATCCATAGCTAATTGTCTCTTTGTTTCTGAGAGATCTGTCAGCCTTAGGGTAGACCAGACAGGGAACACAACTGGATGAGCTAATTCTACTTCATCGTAAAGTTACATTAAGGTAATAAATGTAATCCTCAACATATGACCCTAATAAAGCCTGAGAACCAATGAACCGGCTTTCATCAAAACCATTGTTGACCATGGATTGCTGCAAACTGCTGTTAATGTGACTGCCTGTATTGCTAATCTGAAAGTACAATAATCCAACCCTCTCTTTTACAACCTGAGAAACTAGTGAGAGTTGCTTCTGAGCCTCTTGCCCATCCTCCTATCCAGTTGCAGGTTATGCAATCTCTTAATTGACCGTTCCCTAGGCAGTATCTCTTGGTCCCGTCTCCCAAGAGGTAACCATATACATTCATAGGATCTCACTGGGTCACATTGTCCAAAGGCCAGATACTTTTATTTTTCAATACAGTGGTACCTTGCTACTCATCGTTAATTGGTTTCAGAAGGCACAATGCATACCCAAAACAATAAGTACCAAACAATTTTTTCCATAAGGAATAACATTACCGAGTCAGCCGACTCTGACAAGTTGTAGCTTGTGCATTGAGTACCGGGACAAAATCTTCACATCAAAATGCACTGAGTACCAAATTTGATGAGTTTCAAAGCAGTTGAGCCCCAATATATTTGATCATAGATCAGTGGCAAAGTTAGCCTTAACCTGGTCTTTCTGGTTTAACAGTATTAGACAAATAGCAGAATGCACTGAAACCCTAAAAGACAGCACCTGTTAGAGATTATAGCAGCCTTACATAACCTTGATACTTTCTAGAAGTGTGGCCTTCAGTTCCCTGAATTTTTCAGAATGATCCTTGCTGTGACTTGAGATCCTGGTTAGTCCATGAAAGGTACTAAGATTGGATAAAGTTGATTACAGAACTTAATAGTGATATGTACAAATGATGGGCTTCACCTAGGGAGTGTTATTTAAGTTATGTGGCAACAACTAGTTAATCATGTTAATTCTCCAGAATGAGAAATATCAGGAAATACCAGCAATTTTATATAAAAAAACTATATTATTTTAACAAGATAAGAAACCTAACAAGTCACAGCAATGCCAGTAAGAATGAGATTTCTACTGGGGTGATCTGAACCACTTATATTGCAAGAGGACTGACCTTTCTTGTTTCCTTTATATGTCAATTCAAAAGTCTGTTCAGAAATTGAGAAATACATTGGTTCTGGAATATCCTCCCCCCCCCCCGCTTCTCTCTCTGTGTGTATGTGTGTTGTATGTGTATAAATCCCTTGAGCTGCATAGCAACATTTGAGGATAGAAAATTTGGTCCTAGTTGCTTTCACCAGAGTATTAAAGAGATAAGGAAAAATAGCTTTATATAACTCTTAAATGAGGATTGTGAAAATATGAATGCTTAGAAAATTTGTTTTCTTTATTTAACTTTACCCAATTTCTGATATTGTACCCTCTCTAAAGCCTTTACTAGTTAAGCTGAATCAGCTATGCAATTCTAAACTCGCTGGCTATATTTCTGTTTAGACCTCTGGCTGATGTAACATAGTTTTGAGCTCCAGGTTGAATTGAAATGAATAGGCAGATGTACATATAAAAATTAGGAAAGTTTCATCTATCAATCATTATACATATAATTGATTGATTAGATGCCATCAAGTTGCTTTTGATTCTTAGCAGCCACATAGATTTTTCCCATAGCAAACTATCCTTAACTTGATCCTTCAGGTCTTCCAACTCATCGCCCCTGTAACTGACTCCATCCACATGAATAGAAAACATACATTCTGCTGTTTAAAAATAATCAGCAGAAGTTAATCCCTTCATTAGGTACTAAGATATTCACATTTTTTTGTAGCTCTACCAAGGCAAGGGCTGTCTAGAAAGCCTATGTATGCAAAGTCCAATCCCTTTAAGACATATAAGACAAAAAGAAAAAAAAAATGTCAGTTTTTGACTCAACTGTAATGCATAAGACATTTTAAGAAATGGTTTTCATAAATCAGACTGGACCAGTTAACTGACATTGTGCTTTGGGTTAGCATCTAGGCAAATTAATGGAAATTATAACATGATCCCAAAGTGTGGGAATAATATAAGTGAAAGAAGAGCACATCCTAAACGATTTCTAGTTATACAAAGTCACCTTGCACATTGTAATATACAATGTAATTGTAGTACACTTAATGTAGCAGTGGTGGTCTTAGTCTAAGCAATTAAGAATAAATGTTCACTTATGCTATATTTGCCACTATTTCAGCTTCCAATGTCCCCAACTGTTCATTAGATACTAGATATCACAATATGTTGCACTTCATAGAAAAAAAAACTTTTACAAAATAGTATTGTAAATGGTTGCTTAAACCGGAGAAATTTTATTCTTATATTTTTCTTGAGTGAAAAATAATTTCTCTCTATTAATGTGCATTAAAATGATCACATGTATTTTAGATAATGACAAATACTGGAATGGAGATATCAATGGACATATTAATGTTACATTTCCAGAGATCTACAATTATTTAGATATAATTGTATCTTACATGCATTTACTTGTATTATAACAAATTGTTCTTACACAGCCATTAGATCTACTTATATACTGTACGTAAGGCTGATATGAAAGGCTAATAAAGCATGATTAAAATTACGCTTTAGTTCAGTGTATGAATCTACACCAAACTAAAATGGTCTTGTTAAATTAATAGCCTTGGGTTGCTCATCCAACTAGCATATATTTTTATCATGTGAAGAGAACATATAGTACTTAGAAAAAAGCTATAATAATAAAATTTTCTCAAAGTATAAGACACAAAAATAGCTTTCATATATAAAGTCTCAGGATGTTAATGCAAAGCAGTTGTCAAGGATATAATATTAAAAAAAACCCAACTAACTGCTTATCAGACTTAGCTATGCCACACATTCTCAGAAAAGGTGACAGACATCCTAGTAGCTCAACTTATATTTCAGATTTTCTAGAAATGTTATCACGATGCTCCAGTTTTGATTTTGTGGGCCATTTTGATTTTGTATGCTTTGTTACTGTTCCTTTAGAATCAGAAGCAAATGCACATAGATACACTCAATACACAGTTCTGCCTATCATATTAAATCAGAGCACAATTAAGTCTAAAATAGTGTATGAACTTTGACTAAACATTAAACAGTTAACAAAGGAAGAGCCTGCCAGACACAATTTTTATCTATCATTTGTCTTAGTTATCCCAACCATGAATCCACATTTTGTTCAAACCTAAACAAGTAATTTTTCTGAGTATTAGATTTAAAACTCCACTATTTCCCTTTCTGTTTTATCTTCGGAGAATTAAACAAGTACAACTAAAGGAGAAATATTTTCCTAACCTCTTGCTGCTGTGATGTAGCTTATCTGTTCATCTGTAGCTGAACCTCTTGGCAAAGTTTAATTATGTTTGATGTTTGGCATGTGAATATGTTCAGTTTCTACATGCTCTTCAAGCTATATAGTGCATTGGCAACAATATTTTCTTTTTAAAGCAATATTATAAAAACGAAGCCTTATTTTAGATATTGTAAGAACATAAGAAGTGTCTTGCTCAATCCAATCTCTGACCAATCTAGTCCAGCAGTCTGTTCTGATAATGGCCAAACAAGTGTACAAGGAAGCCTGTTACAGACAGTCATCACTTCATAATGATAATTGGGAATGGAATTTCCAGTGCTAAGCATCGTGGTTATGAAGTGGTATATCACATTATCACACCACTTAGCAACGGAAATTCTGACATTCCTGATTGTCATCATTAAATAATTACTGCAGGTCATTAAGCAAGGACTACCAGTAATCTCTCAGCCAACGGTCTTCAGAGGCAATCGCTTTACAGTACCATCAAGGCTAATAGCCAATATAACGCAACAATATAGTTTTTCATTCCAACGTTTTTCCGTTATATGTCTTTCTGTAAGATTTAGGTGTGGGGCTAGGGAAATCAGCTCCTTTCTTTGGAGTTAAATTAATTTCAAAAGAGATGGTTAAAATAAATCTTTATTCTATTTTTAAATGAAAATCTGAGACTTTGAACATTCCTTTTTAATTTTAATCACGTGCAAAAACAAAGTTGGCTGAAGCAGCATAAGAATATTAGACCAATAGTTAACTCACTTTCAGCTTGGAAGAGAAAGCAAGAGATAGTGCTCTTACCTGGTTGCTAAAAGAAATATTCTCATCCTTCAAATCGTTGCCTATTTATGACAAATTCTCACTGTGAGTCTATTCAGCCAAATTCAATGCAAATATCAGGAGAGAACAACCAGACTCAACATGCAGAGTTTTAGCCAACTACTTTATTAAATTCTGCCTATAGTACAAGAATCTCCCCCACCTGGGAGCCTACTCTTAGGAATAATTAGATAAGGGTCCAAGGAACAAAGGCGGAGCCCTTTGGCAGTTGGACAAGAGTCTCCAGGCTAGCTCTCCATGTGATCCCTCTTCCCTGCCAGGCTGGATGCTTACCAACAGTATACTTCTACTTAAACATATCAGCGTTTATGACCTTGGATGTAGTGTTTGAAAATACTAAACAGGTTCAGTTTTACTATATTGTATGCCACTTAGAAGAAATAGTTTTATAATTTATTGTTAAAGTATCGCAAGAATTAGGACGGGTATTTTTCTGAGCCTACAAGGCCCCGTCCTTGAAAAGCAAGGTTCTTTTACAGTAAGAAGGGATTTTATGACACACAAACACCTTTCTGACAGATGTTTTCAACAAGTCTTTTAACACATCCATGTTACACTGTATAATTTTTAAAATCTGTGCATGAGTAGGAAGTGTTTTGTTGTATTAAACTAGCTGCAAAAAAAATCAAATGTTTTCAGACATAAACTATGTAGGTGGCACAAAAAATTAACTGAGCATAAGGGACAATTTAAAAATGTGGTTCTTTTATCGAATAAGAAAAAGAGAAATTACATTACAATATATATTTATATTTTAATGTGTTAAACATTGCTTATTTTTTAAAAGAAAGATCAAAAAGTAGCAAAAGATTTTCTGTAATTTTCTAATATTGAAGAAATGAAGTGATCATAAAAAATGCTTATAATCAGGGCTTTTTTTCTCATAGAACGCCCAGAACGGAGTTCCGGCACCTTTTTTGGATGGAACCTTGTAGGGTAGGCAAGGCGGGTTGTATGATGTGTGTGAGTTCCGGCACCTTTTTTTTTTTTTTTTTTTAGAAAAAAAGCACTGCTTATAATAATATTGGGCATGAGAGCTTTCTAGGCCTTATAAAGGCATATGTTGGTATATTTATTTAATTATCTAGGTTTATGTGTCTATGTGTATGTGTCTTTAAGCCACTGTTTACTCCTAGACAAGTCCCTGCAATTTTCTTGGCAGGGTTTCAGAAGTGTTTGTCTTTGCCTCCTTCCCAAGGCTAAGAGAGAGAAATTGATCCAAGGTCACTCAGCTAAGGCAGGACTAGAACTCTTGGTTTCCCAGTTTCTAGCCTGGTGTCTTAACCACTACACCAACCTTGTTCAGTGGCTTAATCTTAAATAGATAAATACAATAAGAGCCTAAGTGAAGGTGATTTCCTAATCTTAATGTTTCTAATAGTACTTGCCTATATTTTAATGTATTAAATTACATTATGCTATTATTATTACTATTGGAACAATACATTCTTTTTCAGGAGCCCTTAATGTGTACAACAAAAGTCTATATCAATAAAATTGCACACATTGTATATTTTGGTTTCCATAATGCATTTATCTATGAGTATAGGCTAGACATACGTTCTAAATTTTACTTTTTAAATTCTTTGTTGATATATATGCATTTCTATGTTACAACTGCAGATCCAACTTCTGTTCAAATGTGAAGGAAATTAGATGTACTGTACAGTATATCTGAAAAAATGTAATCAAATAATTTCATGGTGGACATGTATAGTTTCTTTTAGGAACAGTTTTCTTGTCTGGATACGCAGGAGAACAGAAGAAAAATATATCTCCTGATTTTGAAAACAATCCCCAATTTTCCTTCCTTTTTTATGCTATTAGTTCTATTAACTGAAAATTAGTGATTACTAATTTTCATACAAAATTTTCATACAAAATTTCATACAAAATTTTCAACAGGTAAGAGAATGACTGAGAGCCTGTAAAAATAATGTAACTGCTGAATGTAAGCATGAAACTACTTCCTTCATCACAAGAATATTTATTTGTCTCTATACACTTTTCTGATAGGTAAAAACAAAAAATGACTTATTGCTCTCTCTTCCAGCTAACTGTGCTTGGAGTACGGATAGGCAGCACTAGGCATCTGCAAACTAGCCAGTGGGGATCTCCTGATGATGCATAGTCCCCTGTTTTCCAGCTTTCATTTTAACCAAACAGCAAATCACTTTTAGATGCTGGGGTATAAAGCCAAAAAGGAATCACTGTTCTACTTATGTTGTATTGAAAAACTATTCCTGCTTTGAGTGTTTTAGGTAACAAATGGTCATGGCAATGATTGACATAGCGCAAGTTCCTTGTTCATTTTTCATAAAATGGAAAAAAATGGGTTTTTTAAAAAAGAAATCCTGTTATTTCTTCTAAAATGATGCTCAAAACTGTTAGCAATAACAAAAAGATAAAGCAGCATTATAAATGTAGAGAAGTGCATCAGAATAATTAAAACACATCAATTAAATTAAGAAACAAAAGCACTAAAGCAGTTAAAAGCTATTTGAAAAAGCTGCATTAAATTATAAGTACCTGGCTTAGTAGGAATGGCTTTGTTTGCATAAAGCAGGGGTCTTCAAACTTGGCCCTTTTATGACTTGTGGACTTCAACTCCCAGAATTCCTCAGCCAGCGTGTCTGGCTGAGGAATTCTGGGAGTTGAAGTCCACAAGTCATAAAAGGGCCATGTTTGAAGACCCCTGGCATAAAGCAACAGAAAAAGAGTTAGTTTGGATTCCTTGAGAAATAATTCAGAATTTAGGACCAAAAGCTGAGGAGGCCTTTTCTAAATATACCTCTGCTCATAGCAAGAATTTACACTGAACATATGTAAAAGAGAATCTGAGAATCTGTGGGAAGATGTAATAAACACTGTGAAAGTGAGGAGAGAAAAAAAATACTCCCCAAAAGGAACAAATCCAATAGGAACAAACTATCATGGTAACTTCAGAGTAATCTGAAACAGATTAAGGTCCTACCTATCCATCTGGTTGAGTTTTTCTCTCTTTTTAGCTGACACAAACAAGTTATCTAGAGAAAAAGTAGAACAACTAAAAAGAAAAAAGAATTTTTTTTAAAAAGCAACCAAAAGTTAGGATTAATGAATACATAGACAATTTTAAGGAGAAATGTAATGTTTTATTACCATTGGGCAACATTTTTATCCAGAATAATATTTATACAGATGAAAATCAGCTATTAGAAAAAGCACAGCCATGAAATAGTTTCCCAGTTTGAATAAACATACTCCTTATTTTGTGATCCTTCAAAACTATTTGCTATGTAGTTAATGTTTTGGCTAACCAGTTTCCTAGATTTTTAAGTATAGTACTGACCTAAAGATAGCTGTACTCAGGGCTTTTTTTGTCCTAGAATGCCCAGAACAGAGTTCCGGCACCTTTTTTGGATGGAACTTTGTTTGGTAGGCAAGGCGGGTTGTATGACATGTGTGAGTTCCGGCACCTTTTTTTTTTTTTTTTTTTTTTTACAAAAAAAGCACTGGCTGTACTTTAATTTTTCAGTTCTTTGCAATGACAAACTTGGGAACTAACAATAGGAACTGAATCAATTTCCTATATTGCAGTGATGGCGAACCTATGGCATGCGTGCCAGAGGTGGCACTCAGAGCTGTCTCTGTGGGCACACCTGCTACCACCGCCGCCAGCTTGCGCAGGTCCATTAGGCCGCCGCTGGCGCCCAGAGCAGTAGCCCCACCCAGTACAAAGGAGGTGAAGCAGCTGGCTAGCAAGCTCGAGTAGAGGTGGTAAAGCACGCCCCCATGCACTTGCTGGCCTCTCTGTGCGGGGGCTGATGGTGTCAGGCAGCAGCCGCCCCTGCCTCGCCTTGCCCCGCAGCAATGGCACTCCCGCCCTACCCCCTGCCTCACCCTTCAGGATGAGCCTCCTGCCCACTGCCCCACCCACCAGAGACCCCCTGGATCTCCCCAATCCTGCCCAGCCCCTACAGACATCCCCCCATGAGCAACATCAAGGTGGCCACACCCACCCCGGCCATGCCCACTCAGTCTGCCATGACCACCACAGCCATGCCCACCCAATGGGCCACGCCCATGCCCACCCCCCTAAGGGCACCACAATGCTGATGCGGCCCTGACACTTTGTGATAAATAAGTGGGTTTTGGGTTGCGGTTTGGGTACTCGGTCTTTAAAAGGTTCGCCATCACTGCTATATTGTATCAATGTATACATAGTGGAGAAAATTAAATAATTCAGCTGCAGGATTCATTTTCAGAAATTTTTGGCTAATTTTCTTTAAAAATATATAAACCATACATTAATACTAATCACCCATGTACTAATTGGGCACAGTTGTCAAAGATGGTGATAGATTCCAGTATGCAGATAGTCCTCAACTTGCGACCACAATTGACCCCAACATTCCTATTACTAAGCATGACAGTTAAATGAGTTGTGCCCATTTTTACAACCTTTTTTCACCACAGTTGTTAAGCATATCACTGCAGTTGTTAAGTGAATCATGAGGTTGTTAAGTGAATCTGGTTTCCCCGATTGACTTTACTTGTTGGAAGCCAACTGGGAAGATTACAAATGGTGATCACATGATCCTTAATACATATGATCAATCATAAGTACATGCTAGTTGCCAAGTGCCCAAATTTTGGTCACATGATATGGGGATGCTGCAACATTAAGTGTGAAAACAGGTCATAAATCACTTTTTTCAGTGCTACTGTTACTTCAAATGGTCACTAAATGAATGATTGTAAGTCAAGGACTACCTGTAGATGGACACAGCTGTAAAGATTATTATCCATCTATCAACAGTCTTGTTGGTGACTGTTTTTGGTGACTTGCTGATTTAAAAGGAAGTCTTGACTACAAAAAACACAGCAAGGTTTACTGTGTTCAAAAAACCCAAATTATCCTCTCAATATTTTATCTAGTATTTTATATAATATTGAAGATATCTCCTTAATTTTAAATGGGTGAGAGTGGCAAGAAGGTGACAAGCAACAGGGAGAAAGCAGAACTATTTAACTCATTTTTCGCATCTGTCTTTACACAAAGGGAAAAAACAGACCAACCTATCAAAAATAGTGCCATAAAAAACAGAATAGAAACACAAGTTAAGATAGGCAAGAAAATGGTAAGTGAGCACCTGTCCAGCCTAGACGAGTTCAAATCACCAGGACCAGATGGATTACACCCCAAGGTTTTCAAGGAACTGGCAGATGTGATCTCAGAACCACTGAACTATATTTTTCAAAGATCCTGGAGCACTGGGGAACTACCGGAGGACTGGAAAAGAGCTGATGTAGTTCCCATCTTCAAAAAAGGAAAAAAATTGGATCCAGACCTATCAGCCTGACCTCAATACTTGGGAAGATTTTGGAAAAGATAATCAAACAACGAATCAGCGGACACCTAAAGGCAAACAAAGTCATTACTAAAAGCCAACATTATTATTATTAGTGTATCATTCCTAAAATGTGAATATAATTCATAAGAGAATGTAATGGTTGAACTTGTCTTATCTGAAGTCAGGTTAAAACTGATAATCAAATATATGCATCACAAGTTCCAAAATATGTCAAATATATTCACTAGGAAAATATTTTTTAAAAAATAAAATAAAATATCTAATTCTATAAAATCCTCCCTGTTCCGAACTAGGAGCTTCTCTGTTTAATTAATTTGTTTTCCTCCATTGAGTCCAATATTGATAAAGGCACTGTTTTAGAATTTAAATATATCGGTTGGATTTCAACACTTAAGATTTCAGTTCAAGCAGAAAGATATTTCCACGATAATCTTTGAAAAAGACTGATATAGCAAACTTTTTCAATTTCAAGCCCAAATGGCCATGGCAATGTGACCTAAAATTTTTGGAAATTATAGTTTGTTTTACTAATACTTCATGTGATTTTGATTCTATGCCTCTGTTTATACATCCAAGGACTGTATTAGCTTTCTTGGCTGCTGCTGCAAAAGACTTTATAAGGCAGATCATATTGTATTAGATTTCTGAGAGAAAAGTTGTAAAGTTATAATAAATCAAAGGAAACTTCTAGCATACTTTAGAAAAACATTAAATTTGAATATGCACAGACACACAAACACACAAATCAGAAAAAAAAACTTTTAAGCGGGAAAATCCTCTAAAAAGCCAAATGAGAACTATTTAAGCTCAGTAAATCTAGAATGCTCACTCTCTTTTGGAAAGGGCAAGCAAATGGTGAACAGATTGGACAGATTTACAGGGGTCCTCAACCTTGGCAATTTTAAGACTTGTGGACTTCAACTCCCAGAATTCCTCAGCCAGCTTAAAGTCGCCAAGGTTGAGGACCCCTGGTAGAAGACAACATCAAACGAACTGGAGTTTTGCTGCAGACCTTACTTATTTAATAAAAAAAATCAATTTGTGATTAATTTCCCTACGGAATGTCATAGTGATTTAAGGCAGAGAGAGTAGTCCTTTCATATCTGGAGTAGCTATATGTCAGTCACATTTGTTGCTGGCAATGCTTCTAATGAATACCTGTTATTTTTAGAATATATACGTAAAATACTCAGTGTTATGTGTCTGCGTGTGCATGTTTGTGTGTGTGTGCGTGCACATACACATGCACATATGAGACTCTCAAATGTATTCCATCCTTTCCAAAGTCTTTAAATGAGAAAAGTGGCATGCTTAAGCCTCCCTAATCTAATTTATGTAAAATAACTGTCTAATGCAGTAAGAGTCATATTTGCTGCATTGGGAAAGAGGAACGGGTACAGATTTTAAAGATGAACGGAAGTTTTGACAAGTACATTAATTCCTAATAATATCTTCATAATCAACCACATCATTAATTAAAGATTAATTTTCATGAGAAAGTGTTTCACAACTGGTTTTCTAGGTTCTCTGGTTCTATGACCCCTTTACTGTTCTAATAATGTTTCATTTTTCTTCCCTATAAATCTTCAGCTAGTGTCAGGGGAGGCCAACAGTAAAGACATTTTGAGGGAAAATTCCCGCCCAGTTTGGGGCAAGTTCCCAGTTTGGGGTAAATTGGTTTTTTTTTTTCTATTTGGTACAATAGTGCAGGAAACCCATTTTACCAGAGAGTTAAAGTTTCTTTTTAAAAATAAGTTTAAAAAATCATGTTTACTTTTTAATTTTGAAATTTTATAATGTAATCTCAGAAGCCATCGTGGCCATTGAAAGGATAATAGATTGCCCATTCCTATAGGATATCCTATGTCACCTAAGAAATGGAACTTATATTGACCAAGACATCGTATATAAGGAGAGCCTCAGAGTGCCTTTTACCTTAAGTAAAATTATTTTTATCCTTCAAATGAAAGCAAGGGAATTTTGCTATGTCAGACTCAAACAGATGTAGCTAAGGGACTAATTTTAGGATGGCTTGGAATATGGAGTGATCTTGGATCCAAAGTTTCTTAGATCCTGTTGGTTATCACTCTGATTCCACTAACGGTAACTTTTTGTCCACGGACTTTTCAGCAATATTGCTGGGTTTGTTCTTCGCTAGTTTTTAATCAGCTTCTATAGAAAGTATTTGTTTGTTGAATTCATTGTTGTTATTGTTTTTTAAAAAATGTTGAATAGTGAAATACAAGAAAGTACTGTTTCAGCAAGAAACACAGTTATAATTAACCGAAAAAATATAACCTGGCATGATATTATAAAAATGTAATAACTAGAGATGATGACATAAAATAAATCCGGTCTTATTATTACATTTAGACCAGTAGACGCATTGACTAATATAGTGATGGCGAACCTTTTAGAGACCGAGTGCCCCAAAACCAGCCCCTCCCCCTCCCGCCTGCTCCGCCCCTCCTTGCCCCTCCCACCCCTGCTCCGCCCTCCCATCCTCTGCCCCGCCTGCCCGCAGGGCCACTCACCGCCTCCACAGCCCACTGCAGATTGCCCAGGCAGCCCAGCAGCGCCATGGTGGCTACGCCTTCCACCCGCGCCATGCAGCACCAACTGCATGTAACGTGAGGATGGAGTCTTATCCCCGCTGCCCGGCTGCCATGTCCTTGGCTGCACTACTCCGCAAGGGCCATGCCTGGGGGCAACTCTCCTCCAGGGGGGCTGCTAGTGAGGAGGGGGCCACAAGGGGAGGTGGGGCTGGAGTGACGGCGCGCGTGCCCACAGAGAGGACTCTGAGTGCAGCCTCTGGCATGCGTGCCATAGGTTCGCCACCACTGGACTAATAAATATAAACTCATATTGTGGATCCCTTCCTTAAAATAGGGAGAAAAAAATGTTCCCACTCCCGCCTAGGCATGAAAGCTCACTGGGTGACTTTGGGCCAATCACGCTCTCAGCCCAGCTCGTCTCATAGGGTTGTTGTTGTGGGGATAGTAGGAAGAGCATTAGATGTGTCTGCCACCTTGAAAGATTTATAAAAATAATTAAGGACAATGAGTGCGAGGGAGCTCCAATATGGGGATGCTGGGGTGTCCAGAACTCTGAAGGCCAG
>NW_015386463.1:557737-594445 GCF_001527695.2 Protobothrops mucrosquamatus
TTCCTTTTCCGCTATGCATGTAATTCTAAACATTTCCCTCCCACCCTTTTTTGGGGTCATGGTTCACATCTTCCAATCAACTTGGAAGATGTGATTTACATCCGGTTTCTTTTCCCCTTCTGCCTGGTTTAACTATAAAAATGCCAGACAGCTCTGCATATTGTCAAAGCAAGAATATACAGTATTTGCAGCGTTGACAGCCAGTTGTAGTCACCAACCAGCATTCATTCAGCACTCATAAGTTTAAAAGGTCACTGAACAAATGGTCACTAAGTGAAGACTACCTGTACTTCTTATTTTATATCTACATTTTTCAAATTAATAATGGGTGGGACTGCTTTGAATCTTGGGGTTTTTGAATCTTGGCTCTTTGTGCCTTAATTTCCAAATTCTAGTGTGGCAACTGCTGGTGCCTTCAGTGCTAGGTGGGATCCACCCTTGAATCATGAGCTGAACGTTTCTCTGGCTTATGGATTGCATCTGAAGGCAAGGAATTTTCTGACCAGCTATTCAATGAGCCTCTCCCTGAAGGGCCCCAGTTTCACTTTCCAGAAACTAATCTCTCAGCTGAAAACGAATAAATCTTCTGGTGAAAATTTAGTTTTCCCAGAACACTTAAAATTAAATCCTGCATGGTGGACATCTGCGCTTGCTCCTCTTTTCACAGCCATCACTAACTCTGTGTGCCTTCCTAAAGTTTGACTTAACTCTATTAATATTCCAATTGACCAATGTGACAAATGTGACAAATGTAACTGAGATTACCTCCCAGTGAGCCTACCATCTGTAATTAGCGAATTATATGCTAGACTCCTATATTTAAACTCTTGAGCCTGGTGTCCTCTGAAAACACTTTGGTCTTTCTTAGAGCAAGCTGGCTTTAGGTCTAGAAACTCAACCATGGATGTTTGTATCATTCTACATGAAAGGGGATGCATGAGGACCTTGGAGGATGAGGGAAAGAAATACTACCTGGGAAGCAATCAGACAAGGGAATTAGCAATCAGACAAGGAAGGAGCCACCGAAGAAGTAATGGTCGGAGATAGAAACCCAGGAAGGACTTCCCTAATTGATCAGAGGATTGAAACTGGGAGCAGAAAGTTTGGACCTTCAGATTGCAAGATTCTGTTAATGTAACCTTACAATAAAGTAGATTTAGCTCATCTAGTCATGTTTTCTGTCTAGTTTACTCAGGAGGATTGACACCACATCACTTAGCTGAGAAGTATTACAACTATCCTAAAGGCACCTTCTAGGTAGCCTTGATAGATCTGAGGATAATCTTTGACTTTTATACCACAAGAGCCTACCCTTAAGCTATTCACATTATATCAAGGCACTACTACTCAAGTTAAGAATAATATCCTTGTTGACCTAACTAAGCCAATTTCTACTTGCTAAGGTGTGAAACAAAGCCATACTCTTGTTTTGCTATTGTTTAATTAAATTTTACTTTAACGGGATGTTTAGTAAGCCAGGATTCCATCCTCCTTCCCTTGGCATCTGCTCAGTCTCTATTCTTTGTTGTGCTACAATTCAGTCATACATACCGTTTATAACCCAAGTAGGCCTGCAAAGATGCCTCTAAGTTCTATCATTTCAGGGTTCCAGAGAACATTTTGAAACAAGTTATTCTAAAACAAAAGTATTAGTATTCTCTAAGAATCTCTTTAAGACCTCAAATAGTTGGTGATTAATAGCAAATTGTTGAGCAAGTTAAACCCTTTAAACATCTAGATGATCAGTAGGAATATGGTTGTTAAGTGAATCTGGTTTCCCCATTGAGTTTGCTTGTCAGAAGACTATAAAAGGTGATCATATGACCCCAGGACACTCCCACTCTCATAAATATGAGTCAGTTACAAGCATCCAAATTTTGTTCACATAACCATGGGGAGGCTGTAATGGCCTTAAGTGTGAAAAACAGTCATAAGTCACTTTTTTTAGTGCCGTTGTAACTTTGAATAGTCACTAAACAAACTGTTGTAAGTCGGGGACTACCTATATCTCATCCAAAGTTTGGGTTTCTCTTAACATAAGGTTTTAGTTTCATAGCTTTTACCCAACTTATTAAATAAGGATAATTGTTTTTGGATCAGAAAGGCAAAGATATCTGGCTTTAGTCGTGTCTTTGAAAAGATTTTGATTTTGCATTGGCACACTTTTTCAGGCTTATTCTTAGTCATATTCAGCTGTTTTAATGGCTAAGAAAGTTTCAAAATACTGCTGCCAATTAATTAAAACTTTCTCATAGACATTCAGTGATGTTTAGCTATCAGTATTTTTTTTAAAAAAACGTTTTAACAGAGAAACTTCTTGTCCTAGGGATCCTTAAAAACTAGAATGAGATCTGTAATGTTATGCTTTATCTAATGTCTTTCACAGGATTATTGAACACTAATGAGACAGTATACTAACCATTTGCAATAAATTGTGCTTCCATTAAATTGCTTTACTTTTCCCCAGTCAGTCTAGATCACTTAAATTTTAAAGGACTGGACTCCTTTGTAGTGTAACAATGCTGCAGTGTTTTCCTGAATTATCAACTCATTCACCCTCACCATCAGGGCTGATATAGCAGAGATAATCCTTGTCTCCCACTATCTAAATCATCTGGACACAGTCAACTTAAGATGGCAGAATAAATAATAATAATAATAATAATAATAATAATAATAATAACAACAACAACAACAACAACAACAACAGCAACAATAACAGCAACAGCAACATCAATAACAACATGCATTACCCCACCATGCAGGAAAATATAAGGTAGGGTTCTTCAATTCTTCTGAATCACAAATTCATTTGGAATTTCCTGAGGAAGTGATGAACAGGTGTGCAAAATCTTTACTATGATATAAAAGTCAATGTACAAAAATGCTGCTGTGGTAAATGTGGCACTTATGCAAAGACCAATTTATTCTAAACTGAACTACCTGCCCAGTTAATTAATTAACTTCATCAAAGACTGTTTTGCTTTGTTGCCAGCTTACTCTTTAATTTCTTAACTAAAATAACCTGACTGGGAGAACACTGGTGTTGTAAGTACCACATTGCTGCCTCTGTTATAAGATGGGCTGGATTCAAAACCTAACGGTAGGAGAAGATCCAAGACTCTTAATACCTCGTGTTCATGTGGCATGCAAGATTGCCACACTAGATTTAGGTTCCAAACCATTATTTACACTCATTAGCAAAGCTACCAGAGAAACATGGATAGCATTTTTAACATGGATGCAACTTTCACTTTGCATCACTTTGGAAAAAACTGCTGATAATATTTTAATAGTTCATCTCTGCATAAAGAAGGTACATTCATTTCCTTGGTAAATAATTTTAACCTTGACAGCAAAATCACTGCTAGTCTTATTATGTAATGCTCCTTCTTGGTAATTACCATGCTTCTGTGTATATTCTTAGTACTACACGGTTCCACCGTGTATACTTTTTAATAATTACATGTGTTATGTATTCATTTTATACTTCTGCTCTGTTACTGACTCACCCGTGTTTCTGATTTTATAACTTTGTTTCATTATGAAATGTTATGGGCAAAGTACATGTATAGCGAGGGAGACGTGAACGTTCACCAATTTGTTGAAAAAGGTTATCATACAGATTGCAAATCTTTCATAATTTAATTTTGTCAATAATTTACTAAATTAACTATCAGCATTTTTTCACCTCTTGTAGCTTTCCTTGTCTTAGTCAATAAGTGCTGGAATTTAGGTAAAATTCCTTTCAACATAGTTACTTTTCTTTAAATTCATATTCAAATATGCTCCCAAAAAATAAATTAAGAAAATACCTCTTTCAGAATCCTTTGAAATTAATATCTTAATCATTTATAGTAGCATCTTTTAATATTTAGTTACATTGACTAGTACCCTATATATTGTATTGTACAGATTTGTTTTCATCTGAATCTGAATTTGAGGATTAAAATGAAGGACTGTTTTAATCTATTAAAGCCATCAAAATAGTGCAAAAATATTACGGGACAGCATCAATCTCTTTTCATTCAGATCCTTTTTTAAATACAGTATTGGAGAAATGTACACTGAACTTGACTAAAACCTAATTTTTTTTAGATGGATTGGGATAATCTGAAATAGAGTTTCATTTATCAGAAGTGCAGCTCTAACATTAATCTCAAATATTATCTTTAGGTATATATGTTATTCAGGAAAATTACATGGGAAAATAGACTATAGAGGAATTCATTAGCTAAACTGATTATCTATTGAGGATGGTGGTTTTAATTTACCAGATTTTCAAAAATAATCTAGTAAACTTGACAAATCAGTCTTAAATCTTTTTTTAAAAGAGGTTTTCATTTTAAATCTGCTGAAATAAATCTAACATTTTTAAAAACTTGCATCCACCAATGTTCCATATTGATATTCCAGTTCTTTAATCCATGAGCCATAAATGTCCATATTTGGATTATATCAAGGGTCCCCAACCTCTGGTCTGTGGACTGTGCTGGGCTGCGGCATGCCAGAAACTGGACCATACAAACAAGCAAAGCCCCATCCATGGGGTGCAGGCAGCACACAAAACCACACATTCTCAGGTCCATGGAAAAACCTTTCTCCATGGAACCGGTCCCTGGTGCCCAAAAGGTTGGGGACCTCTGGATTATATGATATTTTAAATTATAGAATCATACTTTTTTAAAATCCCTAAGATAAATTTAGAAATCTGACGTTTGTGTACTTTATGGCAGATTATTTCTGATTGTTTATTTATTTATTGTTGAGTAGCTGTATTTTTTTGTAGCTCTTCATAGTTTTCTGTTCCTGGGAAAACTTGCATTTTATATATTTTTTGTATTTTTTTCTTCCTTTCTGTAGAACTTGTTAAGGTACAGTTAAAAAGCCACTTGCAAAACAAATGACCTTGCTTTTCTCATAGTTGATTGATGAGGAGCATTCATTATAGAATATACACTACTAACATGGCCCTTCTAAGGCCTTCCATTGCCTGCAACATTACAGCAACCTCAGTCTCTTAAAGCACTGTAGACATAGGTCTATTGGCCAGTTTGAGGACAAAGTGGAACTTTTCCTTATTTAAGGTGCCTACCATTGCTCTGATGTAAAATAATTGGGTCAAAATACAACATTATTTAACGCTCTTACTAGATGGAGCAGTATCTAAGAGATGAGCTGTTAGGATATATCTTACTCTCTCAAGTGGTATTCATGTGGATTACATGTAATAGGGTAACAATCTGTTGACTGCAGATATTTTAAGATTGTTCTATATAAATTCTCTAGCAGTGGAATTAAAGGCTTGTTTAAGATCTACAAGTAGGACAAAACGAACTGGCTGGATATACTTCCTGATCAATTGAGAAAATATCAGTCCCTGTTATAACACAGAATAATCTACTCAGAATCCTGCATGCTCACATTTAGGATGTTTCTTGTTCCAACCAGCGTAAAAAAATCCATTAGATGTATCCACCACTAATCTTACTAATTAGCCTAAGAAGACTCAATGGAATAATTGGCATCCTCACCTCACCAATGTTCTTCTAGATAGAAATAAGTAGAATTCTATTTTCCCAAATCATAATTCTGAATTAATTACTGTAATTTAACTAGAATAGCACCTACAATCAACCCTGAAATTAAATGGCTTTAATATTACATTGTATCTGAAGATTCCCAAACTATTTGGAAATAGTTTCATATTCAAAAATTTATCCTACAATTTGTAAAAGATTGGTCAAACAATTTTGCACATTTACATTGTCCCCACTCCAGAAAACTATACTTGGTATACATATAGTTAATGCCCTCTTTATGTTGGATGTATGTAATATCATATTGTCCCATGTTTATGTACAAGCCAGAATGTCTTGAAACAGTAATGCTTGAATTTACTTCTCTTTGACAAGGACTTTGAAGGAATTTATTCAGTCTGGATCACTCTTCCTAACTGCTTGCAGGATCTGAGAGCCTATTTTGGCCATTAAAAATGGTTTTCTATATTTACAAGTTTCCATAATTTTCAAATAGGTAAATATATTCAAAGAAAACATCTTACTGAATCATCTGTTTTATCTTTTTCATTCAGTAGAAAAGCCTTACCATGGGATAAACATTGCTTAGACTGCTAAAATGCAAATTTTATATTATTAACTATTTATTTATTAGGAGTGACATGATAACAGTGTTCCAATATCTCAGGGGTTGCCGCAAAGAAGAGGGAGTCAGACTATTCTCCAAAGAACCTGAAGGCAGGAAAGGAGCAACGGATGGAAACTAATCAAGGAGAGAAGCAACCTAGAACTAAGAAGAAATTTCCTGACAGTTAGAACAATTAATCAGTGGAAAAACTTGCCTCCAGAAGTTGTGAAAGAAGAAATTGGACAACCATTTGTCTGAAATGGTATAGGGTTTCCTGCCTGAGCAGTTGACTAGAAGACCTCCAAGGTCCCTTCCAATTCTGTTATTCTATTCTAACTTTATGCTGCCCATCTTCCCTACAAGATGACTCTGGGTGGCTTACAAATTATAAAACAAGTAAAAAAATTAAAATATTAAAAATATGGTTAAAACCTATGTAAGAATTATCAACAGAAGATTTTTATTTGCATTAGTTTATAATTAGGTAGAATTTATATCAATGAGAAATACATATATCAATACATAAAGGCACTGAAATATATATATTAATGAGAAATACATATATCAGTACATAAAGGCACTGAAATACGGAAGCCTGAACACTTTACCTTGAACCAAATAAACAATACAAAGAAGCACAATTTATCCACTGACCCTTACTGTTTACCAACAGCTAGTAGATCTAGCTCTCTTTCAAAACCTGTCCCTGATTTATGAATACATACTAGCAATTTTACTGTGTATAGAACTGATCTTGGTGTCACTGATATTTACAAAACATACTGTCATGGTTCCGACAGATGGAACTCTTCAAAGAACTTTATTTGAGTAGCATAGCATTGGCACTAACACAGTCTAAGCCAAAAACTGGATTCCCCTCCCCTGAGCCCATAATATCAAAGCACAATTCCCTCCTCCAATTAAGAGTCATAAATCATATTCTCCAATTAGTTTAGAAATGCAAGCTCTCCCTCCATTTCTCCAGCCCGCCAACTCTTATCATCTCTTATTTCATTAACCTTGGTTCACACACTAAGTCCACTATTATTATGTCTATCTAAACTCTCATGCACAATCCTCCCCCAGCATCATCTAACTCTAAAAGTAAAACATAAGAAGAAAATGGTTGCATCTCTAACTGTTGTCAAAGCAAAAAATCCGATGTTAGCAGCATTGACACATACTGTTGTCTTTAAAATAGGATGGTTTTATTAATATAATCACGGGGTGATGATAGATGGGAAACCAACTTAAATGTATGGACTTTTTGTTAAAAAATAATTTGATAGTGAATGGATTTGTTGATAAAAAGGGTTGAATATATAAAAAAAGAAAATTATGATATCTTAAGGATATCTACTTATCTACTGTAAGGAAGATCGGGAATCACTTCTTTATTGTATCTTTTCTTCTATCTATATATCTTTTTAGCTTCTCACTTCACTTTTTTCCTTTACTTTCCATTTTCCTTTTCTTTGACTTCTTTAATTTTACTTTACGTTATCTTTTACTCTTGTGAAAATTCTTAATAAAACTATTACTAAAAAAAGAAACCCATTTAAATGAAGGAACGAAGGAAAGAAGAGTAGTCAAAGAACAGGAAAAGTACATGGAAACTCTGAAATAAATTGGACAGCTTCTCAGGAACATTTTAAAATTACTGCAATTGCTAGTCATTTGGAGGTGAAATCCTAAATTATCTTGTTAGAAATAAAACTGTACTCTCAGAAGTACCAAGAGAAATTAGGAATCACTCTATTGTCTTCAGTCTTGCATTTTCCTGCACAATCTCAACTCTTTTGATATATAAATTTAATAAACAAATACCCCATCCCAACCACAGACAAAAAGAATTTGAGGGTGTGTCTAAGGTAACAGAATAACAGACTTGGAAGGGACCTTGGAGCTATTTCAGTGCAACCTTCTTCTCAGGCAAGAAACCCTACACTATTTCAGACAAATGGCTGTCCAATCTCTTTTTAAAAACTTCCAGTGTTGGAGCATTCACAACCTCTGGAGGCAAGTTGTGGAGCAACAAAGATAATCAGGAGACTGGAGGCTAAAGCATGTAAGGAACGGCTGCTGGAATTGGGTATGTCTAGTTTAACGAAGAGAAGGACGAGGGGAGACATGATAGCAGTGTTCCAATATCTCAGGGGCTGCCACAGAGAAGAGGGAGTCCAGCTATTCTCCAAAGCGCCTGAAGGCAGGACAAGAAGCAACGGATGGAAACTAATCAAGGAGAGAAGCAACCTAGAACTAAGGAGAAACTTTCTGAACAATTAATCAGTGGAACAACCTGCCTCCAGAAGCTGTGAATGCTCCAACACTGGAAGTTTTTAAGAAGAGACTGGATAGCCAATTGTCTGAAATGGTATAGGGTTTCCTGCGTAGCAGGGGGTTGGACTAGTTGACCTCCAAGGTACCTTCCAACTTTATTATTATTGTTATTGTTGTTGTTATTGTTGTTATTATTGTTGATATTATTATTATTATTATTATTATTATTATTATTATTAAGTTGTTCCACTTATTCATTGTTCTAACTATCAGAAAATTTATCCTTAGTTTTAGGTTGGTTCTCTCCTTGATTAGTTTCCATCCATTGCTTCTTGTCCTGCCCTCAGATGTTTTGGAGAATAGTCTGACTCCTCCCTCTTCTTTGTGGCAACCCCTGAGATATTGGAACACTGCTATCATGTCAACCCCTAGTCCTTCTCTTCATTAAACTAGACATACCCAATTCCAGCAACCATTCTTTATATGTTTTAGCCTCCAGTCCCCTGATCATTTTTGTTGCTCTTCTCTGTACTCTTTCTAGAGTCTCAACATCTTTTTCACATTGTGGCGAACAAAGCTGGATGCAGTATTCCAAGTGTGGTCTTACCAAGGCATTATAAAGTGGTATTAACACTTCACGTGATTTTGAGGTGATATTGCCCAGTTCCATTTTCTGCATATAACAGCAGTTTCATGAGTAAGTGGACTATGCTGGGTTTTATCTGTGAAGGTTTCCATCTCTGCCTATGAGTTTGAATTCTGTTATATCTAATTACCACTACTTGATTGTGTTTCTGGAGTGGTACAACTGGGAGGTGGAGGGTTATAATTATCCAAGCAAGAAGAGAGGACAAAAAGAGCAGAAAGAACTCTTGTTATCAACTGATGTAGAGCCTAATTTTTGTTTTTAAAGAAATTTAGCTGAAGGAAATGAGAGACATGAACAATGGAATACCATCAGTGGTGGGATTCAGCCGGTTTGCACCAGTTCGGTAGAACCGGTAGCTAATTTCTTTTGAGTTTGGAGAACCAGTTGATGCATGGCAGAAACACTCCCCTTACGTCCCCGATCGGACCCATGCAACACCTCCAGCAATTCCGCAACTGGGAGTTCCTGCCCCCCCCTGCTGGGACCTCCTGCCCCCACCCCAGCCAACCCCCCAAGCAGCCCAAGGGAAGGCGGGGCAGAAAACCAGTTGTTAAATTATTTGAAACCCACCACTGAATACCATTATACAGTATGGATATCGAACAAATCAAGCAAAGAAAGATTACTTTAAAAAAAATCACTTAATTTTAAGAATTAAAGAGAAACAATGGCATACTAGTTAAACAAATGAAATAACTTATCTTGCATATACTGTATATGCTGCATTATAAAGCCCTACTGACTTTTTTGCATATCCAATACTTTCCAGATTCTAAGTACTTTATTAGCATTGCTCTATAGGTTTTTTTTAACACCTGGAAGAAACATCTTAAGCAATTTGTGGTCCATTATTGTCACCAAAGATTTTAATAATTGGATCTCAGAAAGTTAAGAAAAAAGCTGTGTGGTGCACATATACATTATTGTGAAATTTCAGTCTTGACACATTTCAATTAGTTGTCATATTGTATTGTTATAATGGGCATTGACATTCAAAGAGCAAAACTACGATCAAGAAAGCTGAGAATGGAATATTATAATCTGAATCTAATTTAATAGTTGCTAATACAGTTTCATACAAAATACAGGATCATTTCAACAAATATTAAAACTAAAGAATATGAACAGGAATTCAGACAGTAATACTTTCACCAGGTATGGCATTGGAAGGACATAATTATATGTAGAAATTTTGGAATAGATTCCAGCTGAGCCAGAAGCTGAAATATAATGCAATCCATATTTATTTAGTAATAAATTTCATTTACTCTTGAAGTTTATGTCCAACATTATAATTATTTCAGTAAAAAAGAGAACTTCCATGTCAGTAGTATCCCAATGAGATGGAGTAACTGCAACAATGTTCTAAATAATAAGTAGAATGTATTATAATAAAAAAAAATCAGAGTTAAGCATAATTAGAGTCTCTTTGAAGGAAAAAGTCTGTAAAAATTTGATAAATGGTTGTTTTAGAGTAGTTAATAGTTTATTACATTCTAACAATAACAACAAAATGTACATCATTTATTAATCAGTTTAAATGTCTTGGAGACAATGATCAGTCATTTGTTAACCTGAATGCCACTGCTGAGAACTTTGTCTTTTCTTTACACATTACAGTGGATTTGTTTCTTATTTTGTACAGTTTGAGGAAGTCAATTATTCTTCAAATCTCCTATCATTATGGTGTTTGATTCTTATACAGTGCTACTTAGCTTTAAAATATGATTGTTAGGGGACCAACAGCAGGATGATGATGATGATGATGATGATGATGATGATGATGATGATGATGATGATGATGATGATGATGATGATGATGTCAACCTTTGCAGGTGGTCCAAACAGGAAACATGACCAGATGAGCTAATTCTACTTTATGGTAAGACTACATTAGTAGAATCTTGAAATTCTGAAGATACAGATTTCCTGCTGTCTCTTTTATAGCCTGAGAAGTTAGGGAGGGTCTTTTCTGAACTTCTTGCTCTGCCTGTTACGCTGCTGTAGACGCCTCTCTCTCCCGTCTCCCTCTCTTGTCTGATTGTTCCCTGGGCAGCATCTCTTCCGTTCCCCCCCCCCCAGGTCTCCGAAGGTCATTCCCACATGGCAAGTAAAATAACTTAAGTTTTCTGCAATGTCTCCCACTTGAGTAATCCTTCTACATGCTTATTCTGGTATAGCTCAAACATCTGCAAGTTTGATTTCTTGTTCTTTAAACATCTACAGAATGTTTCATTGTTTTCATAATGTTTTAATATTATTAAATAATTAATGGATTAAGAATTAAATTAATTAATATTAATATTGGCTACTTTTATTGTCAATGTATATTTTAATATGCATTTTCTATTGTTCTCCTTGTTTTGTATAGAACCATGCTTTAAAGCCACAAAGAGTCTTGAAAGTCTGACAATTATCCGGGCACCCATTTTCTTGTGTTGGACCATTGGTGCAACTATTTAGATCTTTGATGGTCTATTGAGTTTAGATATTTGCTTGTAGACATTTTGTTAGCACTAAAGATGTGATCTAGTCCTGTAACAAAACATCTGCAAGGAAACAACCAAGCTCTGAGAGCACCAAGGACTCCACAGGTCAATTCTGAGCTACATATTGTGTTGTATTAGATCTTCTCTTATTCACAACCTATTAAATTGTCAAATAAGATAGGGAAATTAAAGAGCTACAATAAATATAGGTCCCATCAGCATCAAGCATCAATATTTTATATCGCTGTATACACACACACACACACACACACACACACTTATAAAATCAGTACAAAATTAATCTTGTTTTTTTCCTGTTAGCCAGCAACTAACAATATTCATTCTTGCACGATAGCTTCTATAATTTTCATTGGTTCCCATCGTTATAATTCCAAAAACTTTATTGATAGCTAATGTGTCTCTTATGGGTAAAAATATATGACTATATATTGCAAAATTACTTCTATTAGTCTCTTACTATAGGAACATCAAAACACTTAGGTCGATAAATATATCTGTACACACTTAAATACTTATAATTTGAAAAATATGTTGTTAAAACAATTATTAGATACCAATTCTTTATCAGTTAGAACCAGAAAATGTTTTCATACATGATAAGAGAACTTGACTATATAAATGCAAAATATCTGAAAGAGTTATCTTTGGATGAAAAACTCAGCAACAGCTATATTTTTATTTTGCACATAACTACTATAAAAATAGACATTGAAACCAAATAATGGTTTAAGTTACTCTAGTTATCTGAAATATCTGCTTCTCTGTAACTGTAAACATCCTTTGTTTTGATAAAGGAAAAATAAACATTTTATTCCATTCCTCCTGTAAAATATTGATTCAATTTAAATAAGCTCATGCTACAGATGCGGAAAGGATATTTTAGTTTATAAAGCTACTCAATGATCATACACAAATATAAGGATGCTGTTTCAAAAAACCAAGAGAGGCACAAAACTTACATTATTAATCCAATCAATTGAATTACAATAAGTATGGCATGTGCCCGCTCAGTTTGGCAGATCATTAATATAGTAGCTGACTATATTTTTGTCTACAGAAAGAAAGCCTTATCAACCATTATTCTTATGTTTATGGTTATCAGAAGAAGTTTTTGTTTAACCTGTATTATTAAATGATGTATACATGGTATAGTATTTGGGTAGGTTAAACAAATTTAAAGTCACTATGTTAAAAACTATTTTTAACCAACAAAACAAATAAAGCCAAAAAAATTATGGATTCAAATTTAACTGTTAATGAGCATGTTCAGATATATTTTAGGGTACTTTTTAGAAGCTTCAACCCTTCACCTTTGTAGACTGAAAGTCGCAGTAGAGAAGATTTGATTCTCAGTTGCCATCAGTGGAGCTTGTGACAACTGTAGGGAACTTTTGAGATTAGCTCAGCAGGCATGGAGATTCATTTGCATCCCTTTTGTTCCATCTCTCTGATTTATGAACATTATGAATGTTGAATGACTGAGGATTAGTCTAATAGAGTGAAACACTGACTGTTTCTTTAACTGATCGATCTTCTTTTTATTAAAGGGGATAGAACGTTAATGAAATCTCACATTCATATTCATATACCCAAGAGTCTTTTTTTTTCAACCCAGAATATATCCCATGTATTTTACTCTGCTCTATGCTATAATGACAGGTTTGAACTTTTTTTTCTTTCACATGTTTACATCTCAAATTTAAATGATTCATCAAGCTGGCATACTTCAACAGTTTAACACAAGACTGATGTGCTTGTTAAAGATTAGTACAAAGAAACGGGAAAGCAAATGAAACTAGCAAACAAACCCATATATACTTTCAAAATAAAAGGATAATTTTGATTTGTCTCTACTGCTGAATTAGTGGAACTACTGATATACTTAAGAATAAAAAAATCTTGACATGCCATGCAGGCTTTCTCAGTCTGATGTTTTCTTGTTATAAAAGTAAAATCAATTGTTGTTAATCTGCATAAAAGGTTACTTTAACTACTGAGAAACGTAGACTATTCTGTATCATACTGAACATTTTGTTACATTTCAGAATACAATGTGCACAATATACAAAAACTGCTAAAATCTGTAATGCTGCATGCTGACTGCTCAGTTTCAGCACAGTGCAAAGATAAAGATTATCTTTGTGAAAATGTCTTTGTACAATTGGAATTAACTTTAGATGGCAAATATGCTTTATAATTGCAGTTAATTATAATTCTAGACCTTCAGAGGAATAGTATAAGGCTACATCTAACTTCACATGAACATCCACTTTCTGAATGGTGGAAGCTTAATGTTTTCTTGTTTTCTTCTCTACTTCTGCAGTTCACTTCCAAAATCTAATATGTTGAATCTTCCAAATATACAACTCAGATTTTGCACAAGAATATACTGGAAAAGAAAAATCTGGTCTGCCAATCTGGTTGATGGAGGCAAGTTTATACAACCTGTAATTTGTAAAGGGCAGTTGAAGCATACATTTCCTGGCAGATGAATGAAATTCAAATCATGTTTTCTTACAAGATGATTTAGGTTCTTAAATCCAATTTTTGAACAAAAATGTCTCATATAACATTACTAAATTCAGCTTCTCGGAAGACAAATCTGTGGAGAGATAATTATTTGAATTATCTCCTTTTATCTTTTTTCCTTTTTTGTGTGGAAATCACATGAAAACAACATTTATTATTTAGCAGTCCATTCTCCTTATGGCTGCCCCTTGTTTATACACAATCCTCTGCTTAAAACAAAATGTAGTTCTTTGGAGATTATCCAGGCATCCAAAGCAATAGTAAAAAAAAAAATCTAATCATAAAATATGTTGCACAGGCCTGCATTAATAAGCAGAACAACTGGATAAATGCAGTTTCCAAATTAATGGGAAAATACACATTATTTTTAAAAAGATTAAAAAAACGAAGTTTGGTTTTAGAACAGAAACAAGCATATCAAATGGAAGTAATATCTGTAAATTGTGACTGGATCATATAAAAAGTTAATAAACAATGAAACATTGTCAAAAGAATTTATAATCTAGACTGATATTAAGTTAGTCCCAATGAACTTTTTTCTGAAATAAACTTTGGGTGTGCAGATATTTAGTCCTGCTTATACAGAACACCAGTTTAAAATAGATTTTGATATGTGTCAGTATGACTAAATCTATGTACAACATTTTAAATTGTCTACTCTACAGGATCTATGAGTAAATATATGTACAATGCAATTAATGAAGAATCAAATCAGAACTCAGTCCTCCAAAAGTATAATCCAAGACTCTAAATAAAAAATAAAGAATTATTGATTTCTGTCTTATACTTTCTATAGAAATATACTGATAATTATACAACTGTGATATATACAGTATTGTGCTACTTTGGCTAAATTCAAAACATTCAAATTGTGACTTAAATAACAGCACAAGCCAACTACTTGAGACATCATATTTGCAAAATATTGTATTGTTACTCAACTACAAAAAAGAGAAAAGAATAAAATCTCATTAGGACATATATCAGTAATTACAATATTAAACTTACCTCTCTATATTTTCTGTATTTTATCTGTTTTAACATAAAAATCACTTATTTCTCTCAAATGGTATCAAAGTAGTAATGAAATAAAAAATCAAGTCAAAGCAATTCAATATATAACCTCTTTTTTCTCCGTTTCTCATGTCAACTGATAATATTTTCTAAATTGTTGTACTCCTACCTGATTATTGCAAAGAAAAATCCTTAAAGCACAATTCTGCCATCATTGAGCAATTTAAAAGTTAATTGACTTAGAGAATATCAGCACATGAATGTACATATGTGAAAGCAGAACTTGATGCTTTATTGGATTGTAATCCATTCTCATTTGGACATAAATGTAGGGGAAAGTAAATAAATCACCATTTTCATTGCCTTGCACTAGAAAATAATGAGTTAATTCCAAAAAGCTTCAATAGATTATTTTAAAAATTATGCAGCATTGCTGCAGTGCCATTGCTTGGAGTAAGGCGATATGCTGAAAGCTGACATTTCATATTTATATTTGCATCAAAAAATCTTAATAATGTATTGATCGTGTATAAAGAACTTTAAAATTTGAATCAGAATTTAATCTACTGACCTATCTCTGGAACAAGACGTATTTCGTATCACTGAATCACATGCTACTGATTCTTTCAGAAGAATAACTTAAACCAGATTCAGTTTTATGGGAATACATTTTCTAATCCATCATGTTCAAAGGATAATACAAGAACTATTGCATTTCCATTGCACTGAAATACAAATAATATGAGAAAACTCTCATATCTAAGTGTAAGATCTGCAGTCCTCAACCAAATTAATTGAAAATTAACTACATGGAAGGTACCATGGCTATATTTCTGAAATTTGGTTTACATTGTGGTCATCAGTTTTACTAGCAAAAAAATTATGAAAAAAATGGATTTGAAATTATCTTAGAATATGAGAATTTGCTTTAATTTTCTGATTTGCAGTTTACATTGAAGAGGCGGTTGTCAAAAATAGTATCTTTTGGTGTTTCTCTAATGAAAAGATCTACAGCTCTGGAAAAAGTCTGATTATATTCTCTGATGCTTAGTATAACATTCAAAAAGTATCTCATATTGGCAGCTCTAAAAAAAGAAATATATTCAGTTGCAGAAAAATTTAGAGAAATGTCAGACTCACCAAATTGGTGGATTTATTCTTCATGGGGGAAGTTGGGCTTGATTCACCGGTGTGAGTCCACTTCTAAAACTTTCATTCTGTACCCCACCAGTGCAAGTTAAGACAGATCTCAGTTGAGATGAGCAAGAGACAGATGTAAGGAGCACGTTAAGACTTCCCCTGTGTTGCCTCTGCCATAGTTGAAGTGATGGGCTTTGCCCGTCCCTCTCTCCTCTGACATTGCTGCTTATGAAGCTGCAGATGAGCAAAGGAAACCTAATCACCCCATGCCTAAGCTGACTCCTACCGTAAAACCCCAGTGTTTTGTCAACTGTGGAGATAATCAATTCATTAGGAGCAGGGGGGGAGGATAGGAGGAATGCCATCTGTCACCTTAAGTAAAATGATCCAATTTCCTTATTTGGGTGCTTATCTTTCTCTTTAAAACAAGGTGATAATTATCCAAGTTGGCACTCAAAATGCTTGGTCATTTAGATCAATGATTGCAACACACATGAAACGCTTTGTGACATAGCAGTGCATTGTGCCTGGATCTATTAATAGTCTGGACACCTCTGTTGATGGAATTTAGCTGGTTTCATCATGGAAGGCAGACTCTTGCCTTTCTCCAAGGGACAGTGAAGAATGAAATAAACATGCAGTGTTTAAAAGGGTCTATGTCTATAACCACTGGCCGTTGCTACCTTGCCACCATCACTTCACTGCAGAAAATCTCACCCCAACCAACTTGCTGCAAGGACAACTCGCTGCAAGTCTGGGCTTTTTTCTCTGATTAAAACTGGCCAGGCTTAAGGGAGGAGAAAGTGCCCACCAGCCCACATTCTTTCTCTGAAGGCTTCCTTGCCTTGTTTTGCAGCAGCCCCCCACCCCGCAAAAGGCAGGCTAAATGGGAATCATTGTTCTGTGTGCATGTGTGCTTATACAAACAGACAGACACACACCATTCCAAGCTTAGGGATTTTTATCCGTATCTGAGCTGGCAAGGTGCCAATTGCCGGAGCAAGGTGGCAGTGAGGTGATGGAGACGAGGTGGTGGCGATGAGGTGGTGGTGGCGACAAGGTGGTACCAGCAAGTTGTCCCATTCTGTTTTGGAGTATGAGGGGGGTAAAACCAAGTCAAAATCGATAGTAAGAGGATTATCCCAGCCATTATAGCGGGACTGCAAAAGTTCAGGTTGCCTATCTCTTTGCTTCCATCTTTTTTTTTTTTTTGAGTTCTGATATGCTAATCCTACTTATGCAACCAATTATTTTGTTTATTTGATTTTGAACTGATAAAAAACAAGTACCTGTGTCATTTTTAGCCAGAATCCACAGAAACAGTGGTTGCGATTTCCACTTGGAATACTTTGGTGACGGCTATCAAATCCCCAAAGCTTGCATTTTGGAATTCAGTGGCTGGTTCATATAAGACCTTATGCTAGAAACTACAGTGTACAAGATTAGCCAGTTAAATCATGAAAGAAGAGTTGATTTGGAGTCGGGCAGCATCTAAATCGAATGATATATGTACAGATAGAAATATAATCTTCATTTGTGTAATTGTACAACATCTCAAGCTAATTGGTTAGTTTGCTCAGTGTGTTGTGAAAACAAAGTCATAGAATCATAGGGCTGGGAGATACCTTACAGATCACCAAGTCCATACTTTTTTTTGTTAATGGATTTCTATTCATAAAATGAGGTTCTATGTCCAGCATTCACCTGTACTGGTCTCCCATCTCCAAATCATCGCAGAAAGTTCCTCCTCTTTCTGGAGCAGGTTTGAAGAGGTCAGCAGCTGAGGGTTCCTTTTGTAGGGTCCATAATTTCAAAGCTCAGTAGTAGCAAGAGAGGGGAAAAAAGTTTTTTTTTATTCTGCAGGAGATACAACAAATGAGAAAGGTTGTGTTTGAGGAATGGATAAATCTGTGTTCCTCAAGCTTCTCATATTTTCAGTCATAACCTTGTTCGGTTGATCCCTGCATACATTTGCAATTCCCAAAAAAAGCACACAAAATGCATACAGATTTTAATGTGTATTTCACCAGTTATAATAATTTTTTGCAAGTACCCTTTGTTATACACAAAGAGGTTAATTTATGTCGACGAAGATTTCCAAAATATTTTCTTTAACATTAGGAAATCAACTCATGGTGACTCACACAATATATCAATTAAAACCATAAATAACTACTGATGACCATGAAACAGTTCCCACTCTTCTACATCTAATGTTTGGTGAAAAAACATTATATTTGAAAAAAACCACTTGCAATATCTGGGTCTCTCAGAAATGGTGCTTGAAAAATTCTTCCTTAGAAGATGGAAAATGAGAAGGCTTTTTTGTGCCTTTTGTCAAACTCACACACCAATGTGAAAATGCAGTGGAACAAATTTAAGGTTATAAAAAAAGCATTGGAACAAAATTGAATTTCACAGTTCGGCCCACCACTAAAACAGCATAAGTTTTATACATCTCTCTTTTTTTAAAATATTGCTCTGGAAATCTAAAATATTTTAAAGCATGTTTTAGACTCCTTAAGGTCATAATCAAGAAAATGCCAGAAAGAAGGTGTGTACTATTGATTGAATAACTGAACTGAATAATGATTGGGTAACTGAATAATGCTTGCAAAATAAACATGTTACAAAAACAATAATTATACCCTTGCACATTTTCTCAGCTCCAAATCAAACTTTCATCTATGATTGTATTCCTCCAAAAATCTCACTTTGAACTTCTGCTCCACTTTGGGGGTCCTTTAAATAGGACTTGTAAAAATACAAAATTAATAGAACAATCATTTTCTAAGTTAAAGTATTCTACCCCAAAGCAAATGCTTTTTAAACATATACATCCTAGCCAAAATTGATTTATTTTCTTTGAAGCTATTATGTGGCCTACCTAAAAACCTGAAGCAATAAACTCATCCTGGATCTCTGCTTTTAACTTGATTCTCAAATATCATCTCTACCACCATTAAAAAATTAAGGGTTACTAAATGAATGCATTAGAGGGGAGATGGGATTGCAGCAAAGGAAATAATTAAATTAGAACTTATTTCCCCACAGATACATGTCCCATTTATGTAGCCATAGCAAATGAGCATGAAGAACACAGATTGATAACCAGCTGGAAGTGGGTGGGTGGTGGTATAATAAATGATGAAAAGAGATTAAACAGGTCAAGAAAAAGCAACAGAAAAACAACCCCCTAGCAGCATAATAAATATATTGCAGCCTACTTTAAAGGCTAGTTGAAGACTAATGCTAAAAATAAGGGAATTTGTGATTAGCATTGATTAATCTATACAGCCTTGAAGCGCTTTCAGATGCTTTGCTAACATGCTAACATGCTTTATATCCAGGGATATCCATCTACCTTTAATATATACAAACATCCTGCTCTGATTTCACTTCTATCTTAGGAGAATTTCGGCTGTCAGAATGATTTGATATTTGTCTATCCTACGAACACTCAAGAAACAAATTAGTTGCTTACTAAATAGGCAATTAATAATTGATTAGAAATCAAGTGACAGCATAGACAAAATTATATTTGAAGTAATATCTATAGTGTTTGGTCAGGCTGCAAGGTCCATACTGCTCCCGCAACCTATGGGTTGTAGACTGTGACACCAGTATAACAATATTGCCACTAGATTTTTGACTAGGACTGGTCATTTAAAAAGTATCTTATCAGGGTTTGGACAGTTACAGTGGACCTCCAAGTCTGTATTTGAGCATAATTTAACCTTTTGGCAACTGTTTATGAACCCTACATATACATTGGCTCCAAGGTAAGTCTTAAAAAACTTCTTCCAAGTTTCTATTGTGACTGAAGTAAAGACAATTGTCTCTTGTGACAAGGTGCTCTCAGCTGTGACATCTCCCTTTTGCAACTTTCCACTGGTAATCATCTATGAAGTATTTATATATATATATGAATCTGAAATACACAACTGTGTATAAAAAGTGTATAAAATGCTGATTGGCGACCATAATGAGGATAATTGATAAAGTGATTTCTAAAAAAAAGATACACTTATTAAATTGAATTGATAATAATTGTGCATTAGTCTTGCACAATGCATCTTGCAGAATGAGGGACAAGTGAATACTCCCAAGAATGGCTCACATTTGGAAAATACCACAACAGGATTTACTACTTTCACCTCATCTCCAAATGCAATGATTTCCCCTTGAGATAGCTTCAGTTAGGAGTCCTGAGAAAATAAGGTGATTCTCTCTCCGAATGAGCTGATTCATGTCTGCCTACTGGCCCCATCAGTGTATATGGCTTAAGTATCCCCTTCACAAAGTCTTCCTACTGCAACAATGCTAGCTCTAAAACTAGCCACCATCTTATCACCAGAGAATGGAAGATGTGTAGCAATCCAAAGAGCTCAAGGCAGCCATGACATTATAAGCAGTCTCCCTACATTGCACATTGGCATGCTGTGACTACTCCCAGTGGTGGGTCAAATCCTCCATGGTAACGCTCTACAGGGAGCTTTAGACACTATTTAATTATTTAAAATGAATAATTCCTACCAACACATTTAATTGGGAAACATTACATGTTCAGATGGGCCCTAATGGAATGGCTCAGAGACTCTAACAATGTAATTGTGTATGCTATTTGAAGTAAATACTTGGAGGATTTCTCAGCCAATAACATCATGCATTATTTATCTCTCTCTCTCTCTCTCTCTCTCTCTCTCTCTCTCTCTCTCTCTCTCTCTCTCTCTCTCTTTCTCTCTCTCTCTCTCTCTCTCTCTCTCCCCCTCTTCTCTCTCTCTTTTTCTCTCTCTCCTGCCTATGAAGATGGACTCACCAGAACCTAAGAGATAAAAATGCAAATCTGAGAACAATTCTCTGAAAGCCCAAACCAAATCAGCTCCTTAGTTTACACCTCTTCTTTCCCGTTCCTTTATTTTCCAAGAAAATGGCTAGTTGAATTTATTGCTACAAAAAAGAAAAGAAAAGAAAAATGCATGTTATCTTCATGACTGATGGGAGAATAGTACATGAAAACTAGCGGAAGTAACCTATTAACATTAAGTTGAATTGCTTAATGCTTACCAGAGGGTAATAAATACTGCAACTGTCCAGGATATTGGTAGCTAAACAATATGAATACTAACTGGAGGTGTCACAATGGAGAGATAATGCTGACATAAAATGAGACCTTTAAATATATAGGCAGATATGTTTATCCTTTGCCTATATAGAAAAACAGAATAACGCAAGGTTAGCCTGAATTTCTGACTCATACAGGACAATACTGGGATAAAGCCACATATAAATTTTTAGCATATTAGCATTTGAATTCTTGAGTGGATTGATAAAAGCTGTTCACTGCCAATAATGATTCATTTTGAAATGGAGGAGAATAAACACCTTTTTGTTATTTTAGAGTGCTCAGTAGAAATAATTGCAAGCTTATTCCCTTGGGTCATTATAAAAAATGCACAAAATCACACCAAGTTTTGCTTTAGTGTGGAATAACATTTAGCTTTGGAATCAATTTTCCAGAAAGGGATGGCTGGTCATCAGCCTTTAGGAGTTTCAAAATTCCAGATGTTACTTTATATCCAATATGATTTGCTACTGTTCTTGTATCCATCCCTAAATCTCATTAACCCTTAGGCTATAGAGATTCTCAATCCCATTGTCAATGAACTAAGCTAAACCCATGATCCTTTTGAACTTTTATGTGGCAGAATCAAATTCACCAAAGATAATTTCCAATAACTAAGGCAAAGGATACATTTAAAAAAAGTAACAATCCACTCAAAAACTGGAAGTTTTTAAGAAGAGACTGGACAGCCATTTGTCTGAAATGGTGTAGGTTTCCTGCCTAAGCAGGGGGTTGGACTAGATGACCTCCAAGGTCCCTTCCAACTTTATTGTTATTATTGTGGATCATCGCACAGTCAGCCAGATGTTCAGACTGGATTTGGCATTTTGTCTCCCAATCGAGTCCTTACCCAGGACCTGGGATAGGCAGATGTGGATGTTTGATGGTATTACAGATATTGTCGCAGGATGGAAGCAGTTCCTAGTAAGGCCGCCTTTTGCAATTGACTAATAGCGAATTTGTCAATGCCAATGGTGTTCAAGTGGTGCTCCAGTTGTTTTGGGATTGCACCCAAGAAATTATTATTATTATTATTATTATTATTATTATTATTATTATTATTATTATTATTATTATTATTATTATTATTATTATTATTATTATTATTATTATTATTATTATTATTATCCAGACTCCAGATTAAAAGTTTACCAGAGTTGGTCAAAATCTTGGATGGATCACTGGATGAAGACACCAAGGGTCTTCAAACTTGGCCCTTTTATAACTTATGGACTTCAACTCCCAGAATTCCTCAGCCAGCATGCTGGCTGAGGAATTCTGGGAGTTGAAATCTACAAGTCATAAAAGGGCCAAGTTTGAAGACGCCTGACCTACATAAACATCCATTTCACTGTAAGACAAACTGGAAAAAATAGAAGATTTAGTCCCTTTCTCAAAAGTTAAACCAGCTGCTTTTAAACTATAGTTCTTTTTCATTCACCTTAATTCTCCTCCCTTCACAATCTTCCCAAGAAAATAAAAGCAATCTGCATAAAATTCTGAAAGCAGCAGCCATTGCCACAGGGAATTCTTAGAGCACTGAAAAGGGTAGCGGCTTCCAATAGGCAGGGGAGCAGCCCCAAGTGCTGTGGGGTTGTGGCAGGGTGAGATGGAAGAGAGAGATGGGCGGGATGTTGCAGGATCCCTCTGGTTGATCATAAGAGCAAATGATCATGGTGGGTGCTGCAACCACCTTACCTTTGAATGGGTGTCATATGTAGCTTTTGGAAGGAGATCTGACATAATTTCAAATGGCTGTTAAGTGACCTGACATATCTTGAGGACTACTTGTATCTTTCTGTGTGCAATTTAAGGTGCTAGTTATTTGAGGGACCTCTTGTCTCCAGTGGTTTTGTATCAACTAAAATTACTATTAATTTTATTATTTATTCATCTTATGTACTGCCCAACTCCTAATGACTCTGGGCAGTTCAGGCAGAATGAGGAATGTTCTAGATCTATTCTATCAAGCAATGTAACCTAGAAAGATCTGGAAGTGCACCTACTCTGTTATGGTGCCTGCCCTCTGGAGTAGCATCCTTATGGAGAGGCATGTAGCTCTCCTTCTGCAAGATGTCTGCAAGTTTTTAAATTACGGTTGTGTTCCCTGGCACGGGGTTAGGTTGTTGAGACTTTAGTGCAGGGGTCACCAACCTCTGAGCCACAGCCCATTAGTAGGCGGTGACGGGTTTGCAACTGGGCCATGGAAACAGCGGGTGAGTGTGCACATGTGCACATCTACACTTACCTGAGCAGCAAATAAGCGTATGCATGTGCGCTCCATTTGTATGAGTGGTGGGTGCGTGTGCATGCTGCTCATGCAAATGGAGCTGCAAATGCTTGCTTACCAGTGGCTTGCACAGAACCCTCCCCTCTCCTGCTCCCTCGCAGGTCTGCAAAGCCAGAAAGGTTGGGGAACTCTGCTTTAGTGGATTATTTTGTTATATAATGTGTATAGCCTTCTAAATGCAAATAAATAAATCATGCTATGTGTGGAACCTCACCTAATCGTTGTTTAATTTATTAAGCCTTATTAAATAATCCTCTATTTCCCAGTTTTTAGAAAGGCATTTGTACTTGCGTTTTATTCACATTTATATCAGACACTTTTCCAGCAATACTGGTGCCTCCAAACAGAAGTGGTCCCTGGTAACCATCAAACTTGTACTTTATAGCTGATGAAAAGTACCTTTTCAAACTACAAAAACACACCTGGAAATAGCCCAGCTCCCCAAAAGTACTAATGTACTGATGTTATAATAACCACCAATAGAAACAATGTTTTTCATCTTGTCAAAGATGGCTACCGAAGTTTACAAATCACAATTTTTGGTGATTGCCAAAATTCTTCTCCGAGGCCTCTCTGATTCTAGACTTATACCCTGCCTGTATCTTATTGGTAGGATGAAGGCAAACACAGCTTCTTTCTTTTTTAGTATGATTCCATTTTAATGGAAAGAGAAACAGATAAAAATTAAATCATGGCTGTTCCAGATGAAGTTTTATAACCCAACCATCCTAACTCAGATACCAACCACAATAAAATCCATAGTTTTTCAGTCTCTGCCCATGGCCAATGATGGTGCTTGTTGCTCTTTGATTTTGTGTTGATTTCTTTTAAATATAAATTATATTAACACAATAGCTGATATTGAATTCAAAGAAATGGTATCTCAGCAGGATATTTTTCAGTCCCCGAAACCACAAAGTTTCAATAAACCTGCTGTCAAGTCTTAGGCTGGAGGGGTTCTATTTGATCATTTTTCCCCTTCTGGCATATTCAATAAGAAAAATATTAAATGTCTCTATAAGAACAGAATGGAACTTTACTGTTTGTATAACAGAAACAACAAGGCTACAAGTATATAAATAGTACCCTTTGAAGATAGATTGTGTATATATGGTTGTGCACCAGCTGTTGCAGAAATAACACATATCCTGTTTTGACTACAAACTTTATGCTGCAGAAAAGGCCATTTGTATTTGATCCTGACTTAGAAAACTAAAATATTGGGATGTTTGGGATAAATTGTCTTACTTCTTGCAAGGAACAAATCTGCATATTAGTAGAAAGACTGCAATATTCATATCAAAGACTATTCTAAAAAATGATATCCTAGCTAGGACAGATTGAGGTAGATTGCAGAGGTGATGATTTATAACGAAGATATCCTATAGTATTATCTGAGAGAGAGAGGAGAAACAAATAATAGCAATAGCAATTGGCAGAAAAAATACAAAGCTATTTTGATGGAAATTTTAAAACAAGTGAACAGAGCTAAACAAAGAATGTCCAGCCAAGTGAATGGCTGAACTATTTTCATCTTTAAAAATTTTCATCAAAATGGAAAAAAATTTTTTTCATGAAATTGAAGTGAGCGATTGCTAGGAAGAGTCACCTCTACAGGAATAATATTGATATATCCAACAATAAAAAGGAAATGGATCATGAAATTTGCTGGTGTTGATGGTATAACTGGATTATTATTAAAATATACATATAGCTGCTGTGAAAACAATTTAATTGCATGTGTATGTTTGGAGACTGCATTTATGCCTAGTAATTTAAAGAATGTCAATATTTTTCCCTGCACAACTGTAGGAATAGCAAGAAGGAATGTAAAAACTAGAGGGGAGTTATTTTAAGTGTGCCTGGGAAGTTGAATGGCAGGATTTTAGCTATATGCCAAGAAGTAGAGGATTTTTGCTCTTTGGGAAATCATTAAGCTATGTTTAAATGTGACAAAGAAAGTTTATTGTAAATCTGCTGATTTTTTTTTGTAAAGGTATATGTTAAAATTAGTAAGTCTGAACCACGGAATGTTTGGTATGAAACCGGAATTGAAGATTGATCTCTGCAGGTGACAATAGCGGTATATCACACTAATAATGCATGCATGAGAATAAACAGAATGCCAAGCAAATGGCTCAGCATCAAGCAGGAAAAAATAAGAATGTAGTTTGTGCTGTCCCTTCGGTTGTTTAATGTATTTATGGATAAACGTGTAAACAATTCCTCCAATAATATTAGAGGTGCATTGATTGGGGACATGAAGAAAAGTGTATTTTTGTATGCAGGACATCCGTTGGCTGAGCAGTCAAATGATTGGCAGGGAATGTTACATTGTATGAGGCAGCGATGAGTAAACACCTGAAAATAAATGTATCAAGATAATTGTGTTTGTCAGAGAGCATGGAGGGAATGATCACAAATTATACATAAAACGTACAAATCTAGAGCAAGTAGATGAATTTGTATAAAGGTAATTCTTGACTTATAACCACAATTAGGACCGGAATTTTAGTCATAAAGTGAATCATCATGTCACTGGACAGAGTTTTACAACCATTTTTGGTCATTAAGTGAATTGCATGGTCATTAAGCAAATACAGTTTCCCTAAATAGACTTCGCTTGTTGGAAGCCGGCTGAGAAGGTCGCAAATCGCAATCATGTGGCTGCGAGATGCTGCAACCACCGCAAATGCGAGCCAGTTGCCAAGTGCCGGAATTGTTATCATGTGACCACAGAGGGCAAGTCATAAGTCACTTTTTCCTGAAGCTACTAAATGAATGATTGTAAGTCGAGGACTACCTGTGTTAGTAATGTCCACAAGAGATGGGGAAAGGGATGGAGAAATGTGATAACAATGGTGGAAAGACAGCACATAAGCAACATGTGAAGAAATTAGTATTTTTTTAAAAAATTAAAGCCAATGTATATTGAACAATGCTTTTGCCCTAGAATACGGGTGTCAAACTCACTGCGTCATGTGATGTGTCGTGATGTATCGTGACTTTTTTTTGCATTGCTGGAGCTGGGGTGGGCGTGGCCTCCGCGTGATGCAACTGGCCTGCGGCCCGGCAGTTTGACACCCCTGCCCTAGAAAGAAATAAGAGCATGGCTGGCTCAGAAATTCTGGGAGTTGAAGTTCACAGGTCATAAAGTTTCCATGGTTGCTGGAATTCTCTGGAATATTCAGGAATTCTGGGAGTTGAAATCCACAATTGCCCATCCCTGGTCAAGAAGATATGAGCGAGGAATGGATATAGACTGCATTCAAAATGAGTGAGCAGAACAAAACAAATATGTTTTGGTGGCTTGGTCATTGAGACCATGAATGAGACAGGTTTATAGAATAAGTATTTTTTATTTATTAAATTTATATGCTGCCCATCTCACTGTCAAGTATATGAAAGAAGAGTGAGTCATCTGAGAGGAAGGGAAAGACTGGATGCAATTGGTGAGATCTTGAAAAAAGGAGAGATGAGAAGATAAAGAACAAAATATTATATATGGGTAAATTGATAGGAGATTCAATTAGAATGGTCAGTGTAAACTAGTATTAATTGTGTTTAGTTCACATTTTCTTGTTTCTCTAATATTCCTGGCTTGCTATTCCTTAACTTTTTTTCTGTCTATTCCACATAACAGTCCTTTCTGTCATTGAAATCTGATTAGTCACACAGTGGTTTAGAAGTTTAGAAGCATCCTTTCCCACATTCAAGCTTCAATGCTCGTCATAATATGCTAAAAGGCTACCTCAGGCAGTGCTTAAATTAGATGGTCTGTAGAATTTTATTTCAGAAAATCCCACTTTTAAAACCGAAAAGAAAGTATGAAGCAATAACAGTTTACTGTTCATTAAAATTAGCCATGTAAAGTTCTGTCTTCTTTGATGAGATGACATCCAAGATTTTATCGCCTTCTCTATCTGATTCTGAAATGCTTTGATCTTGATGGAATTACTTACTTTTTGGCTTTCTTCCATAGCAACATAAGACTGATGTAGCCTTATTTCAAGATGGAGATGAGGGAAGCTGGACTGAGATCCTACCAATCTTTTTACCTGGCGACAGTGCCTTTTGAAGTTAATCTTTTGGGTCTCATACCCTATGGATTAGCAGCATATGATTAGTGGTGCATGGTAGACTCTTTGCTTGATATCCCCCCAAGCTTTGTTTCTGGAATACAGATTATTCTGCTGTATGATCAATGCAAACCAAAGAGAAGTTTTGTTTGACCTTGCAGATAAACATCTATTACAGAGTTGTTCATATACTTTCAACATTGTTGATCTGATTTTCCTGTTGCCATTATCCATCTTTAATAGATGTGAGGTAGCAGAATCAAGTCTTTTAAAGACATTGGAGGATTGTGATTACAATGGGACTGAATAATAAAAACTTCTGCAACAGTAAAAGGGACTTTACTCTATTATCAACTCAATCTGAGTGTACTCAGTGTTGATAATGATTCATTATCAATACTGAATATTTATTCATACTAAATTCTACAGCATTATTCATCACTTGCCATTCCTGTCCTATAATGAGTCAATCAACATATTGTAGTATATAATTTTCTAAATAAAAACCCAATTTTTCCAATACTCAGTAAATTGCTTTCTTATGATGCAAATATAACGGTAACTAGGCCTGCTAGAAACACAATGCATAACAAAGAAAATATTTCCATGAAGTTACAAGGTGCTAGCCTATTCTGTTTCAATACAAGCTGCTTTGTGCAGTCCTGAACATTTTCAGAATTTTCTACAACTGAAAAGCTTTGCATTCAAGAGCCATATTTCTACTGACAGCTTTGCATTTGGCATCAAATATTTTTCTCTTGAAAGCATCTGGCATCCTGCCTCTGAACATCTTGCCAAGTGTTGTTAGCTTGCTTTAATGAAGGCTTCTTTACTGATAATGTCTAAGCCCTCCTAAACCAACAGAAATTCATAATGCCCTTGGACTTCTGGTTCCACCCTGTAGCGATCTGGCCAAGGGATCATGGGGCTCCGCATCCCACAGCTGATTTCGCCCTGCCAAGGGACCCTAAATGGGTCAAAAGTTGCTCCCGAGAGGTGACAAAGGAGGAGGGGCACCCCGATGTTCGCAGAACGATGGCAGCCGATCTTTTCAATCCAGGGGAAGCCCTCCAACCCAACAGGAGAAAGGCTAGCTGCACATCAGCGTCTAGCTCAAGCAGCCGAAGTGCAAAAGCACGAACTAAAACAATGGTGAGCAGCGTGCTTGAAACTGGGTGAGAATATTGATCTTCTCTCTTCTATTTTGTAACTGATTCCCTGGAAAAAATCCCCAAAGCACGAAATCCTTTGAAAGTGAGGGAGGGGACTAAATCCCCACCCCTCCATAGATGAAAGCGGCGAATTAACTTCTAAGGGAGAAAGAAATATACTGAAATGAAACTAATAACACTATAGTCTGGATAAATCTGAATATTAAGAAAACTTAAGATTTTACACCCTAAAGAGTTTTAATGAATTTATAAAAAAATAAAACAATGTTATTGTTTGAAAAAATTGGAAATTAAATAACTACTGACATCTAGTGGAGAATCAGAGCATAAAACAACAGCAACTCTGACTCAGAAATTGGCAAAATGCCCAGAAACAAAGAATAATCTGTTCCCTTGAACTTTAATAACCTTCAGCCAAATAGAAAACAGCTGAGAAGAAAGAAAGAAAATATACTGGGCAATTTATAAGCTAAAAAAAAGTGTCTGCAGAAAAAGAAAACTTTAACTGTTGTCTAAGCTCAAGAATTGTTTGCAGAAAAAAAAAAATTTTGACTCTTGGCTAATCTTTTAGGGGGGGACTTACTAGAAGGCTTCAAGGTGGCTAAATACTTTGGATTGCAACTCTGACTGGTTGATAACTGACCCCTGAATAGAAGAATTGTTATAAAATACTGCTTTCACTGATACCTTGACAACTAGAAACACATTGGATTATAAAAACCATATATAAAGATAAGAACTATATAAGATTTGGTGGTTTCGATTTTGAGATTGGCTGGTTCGATAAGGCTAATTACAGAGATTATGGTACTGATTAAAGACTATTTGGAAGGGGGAGATGAAATGGATATTGCATATTTATCTAAAAGGGACAGGAAACCACGCCAAATATTCTCTTCTGAAAGATTTAGCCTGGAACATCAGAGCTCTGCTGCAGGAGTAATACTCCAAGACGAGACAAGTACTTTTCAGGAGGAAATGTACGCAAAACTATGACAGATTCAAAAGACAATAGTTTCAAACCATGATGAGATCAAAAACAACTTTGATGACATAAATGAGCACATATTCAATCTAAACTTACAATTAAAAAACTCTCAGAAAACAACTATAAAGTATGAACAAACAAATCAGATAGCAGAACACAAACTAGAAGAAACTTAAACTTAAAGACTTAAACAGGGAAGCTACAAATGAAAAGAACTATAACTTAACACAAATAGAAAAAAATCTATAAGATTTTACTACAACAGTGAAAATGAAAAAAATATTTTATCCGACAGGACTTCAGAACAAATTTGAAGATAAGAAAGAAGATTTAACAAAATGGATTATGGAGCTGACAGGAAAATCATCAGAGTCTGGGAGACAAAAAGTGTATAATCTACCCAACCTGTCCTTCACACTCCCAACAACACCTACAAAAATGTAGGAACTTCCTGGCAAGCGGAACATATTAACTTGGAAAGCTATTTGGCAAAAGAAGAAGACTAGAGTTAGACTTAAGAGATCTAATTTAACTTACCAGATGGAGTACTACATGATTAAACATTTGTTTGAATATGGTTAAAAGAATAGATAATTTTGGATATAAAGGGCCCTTATAGTAAGAGGGATAAGCGATAGAGGTAGTATAGTATTTTTTATAATATATAAAATGTTAAAACACTGGAATGATATATGTGAATGGAAAGTTTAGACATTTAAAGGTAATTAAATTTGAGAGAATTATGACTGAGAAGAATGATTCGAATACTGAGGGGAAAGTAAGCTTAAACAAGAATTTTGAAAACAGGACATACAGCGACTCAATAAGATGACTTTTATAAATATGGTTAAAATATAAGCCATTCAGAAAAGATGTTATATTACATTTATCTAATGTTGACAAAGGAGAATAACATTGGAAGAAGGGAAGATCAAGGAAACATACTATTATTTAATGTATTGATCATGGAATTATAAAAATTAATTATTATTGTTTTTTAAAATAGATGAACCCAGACAACACACTGTTAACTAAGCACTAAAGATTGTTATTGCAAAAAACCAATAAAATATATTTTTTTAAAAAGAAATTCATAAAACCTTTGACTAAGGGAAACCAAAAAGTACTGGAAGAGTTAAGGACCATGAACTGCCTTATTGAACTAGATTACAGGTAATCCCCATTTAATGACTGCCTTGGAGAGCAACTTTTCAGTTATGTTGATGAAAAAGTGGTTTTGCAACCCTATTTAATTTTTACAGTCTCTCTCTGTCATGTGTTTAGCATTACAGCCAATTAGTATCAGCTCTCCTGTGCTTGACCCATTTTTCTCCAGCAGAACTGAGCGATTGCCTAAACAAGCTATCTCTTCCTGAGCTATCTTTCTCCACAGAAAAGTAAATTCCTAAAAAGTGCTCACTGCAAGTTTACAAACTCAGTTTTGCGACCTTAAGTAGTTGAATAGAACTCTCTGACTCATTGGTGCTGCCTGAAATTGATAAGACTCTAATCAGTTTTACACTAAAGGCTTTTTGCATCTTTTGTTTGCAACTCCTGGCTCACACCTGTGAGTGTGCTAGATAGACAGCTGACACTAGCACATTCCTTTCAAGCTGTATTCCCCTTTATATGCCTGTTTACTCTCTTGTAATTCCTTCCTCTCCAATAAATGTAAATAAACATTAATCCTCTTCTTGCAAATTATCCCAGCATGAGGTGAGCATTCCAAAGGGTGGGAGAATGGAAAGCAAGGGCTATAAGTTTCATCCTTTTACCTGGCTTCCTTGTGAGTTGATTCTGGAAATTTCCTGACTGTTTGGATTTACCTGGACATTTGGGGTCATATCTTTCTGATGCTGTAAAGCAGAAAAGCTGAAGTAAAATTGTAAGCACAGTCACTAAACAAGAATTACTATAATGACCACAATGTCATTTAAAAAACAACAACAAGGGAGGCAAGGACATTGTCAGAGCAGAAATATTTAGCAAATATTATGAAGTAGGAATTTTCCTCCTAGATCTGTAGAACAAGGCCAGTGAGACTTAAAGCATTATTGATAACTTTAAATCAAAATTAAGAATGGCTGCTAAACTACTGTTCACTGCATCCAGATAATAATTTCACATTCTTCTATTTGCATAATAGCAATAGCAATAGCACTTGTAAAGCACTTCATAGTACTTTACAGCCCTCTGTAAATGGTTTACAGAGTCAGTATATTTCCCCCAACAGTCTGGGTCCTCATTTTATCCAACTCGGAAGGATGGAAGGCTGAATCAACCTTGAGCCGGTGAGAATCGAACTGCCTAACTGCAGGCAGCCAGCAGGCAGCGGAAGTATCCTGCAGTACTGCATTCTAACCACTGCGCCGCCACGGCTCAATAATGGGCACTAATAATGGGCACTAATGCTGAAGAGCAAATATATGATGGTGAATAAAGATTATGGATTTGCACAGACCAGGGGAGAAAACCCTTGATGGATACCCAATGTTGTCTTTGCTAATACCTTTTCTGGCATTGAAAGATGTCCAGATCACTTTCTCTATAGTCACATTTAGACTTGCTGGATTAAATTTTCACACTAAATTATACTATGGTTATTCAGTTTTGGTTTCACTCTGGGAATCCAGTCATTGTGCTTTCTAAGCTTAGTGTTTAGGTTCAACACTAATTGGTAGGGAGGCAACTGTTCAGTGGTGGGCCGGCGCACACAAATGTGTGCACATTCAGCCCTTGTGCGAGTGGCGGGATGACGCATACAAGTGCAGCTCGACTTCTGCAAGCAATGGGTCGGTGTGCCCGAGTGCCCGCTGGCCTACTGCTCCCACAGGTCGAGCTTTGTGTGCAGATGCTCTAGCCAGCCACTCGTGTGGCTCAATTCTGAAAACACAATGAAGTGGTATATAAGCCTAAGTCCTATTGCTATTGCTACTTAGATTTGTCCAACAGTGTTTGAGGTTGTCTTGTTTGCAACTTGGCTAAATTACAACATTTAACCCAGCTAATCATATATTCTCACTCTTGTTTTGGTTTAAAAATTCTATGGTCTGCATATTACTTCTAGCAATCATGTTTTGCTCTTGTGGGCAGCTGAGAAATATTGCTACGATTAATTCAGACAGAGATCATCCAAAATAAAAACCACCTAATTTCATTTTGGATCTATTCAGGTGTATCCGTGTCTCAGGCCCTTAGATGTGCAACTGGAAACTGGAATACAGTTGCTGTGGCAACCTTTTCTCACTGCCTTAGGTAGCATTTAATCTACAGTGAATATTCACTTATGGTAAGGTCATTAGTGAGATAAACCCATGAGACTACAGCTAGTGGAATACAGAATGGGGTTTTTTTCTATTTTTTCCCCAGAAGCTGTTAAAGTACATTTGAGTGAGTCTGTCATTACACTCCTGAACTTTGGCATCTTCACTATCAGCTCCTTACAGTTACATAGTTTTAAAAGTTTTACCTTTCTGCCAGAAATACCATAATACCTTTTAGAAAGTATGAAAGTACAAATTCACTGTAGCAGCCCAGAACACCAGAAAAAGGAAACAGACTGCCTACTGTATAGGCAACAAACTAAATACCCATGTAATTTTATCAAAAAGTACCTGATTACTCAACCCACTACAGCATAACCAATACAAGCTGTGAAAAGTATATCATTGCCATACAGCCATAACCATAACTAACAGACTATGACAACCACATGGCATCACTGTGGCACACAAATCAATTAAAACCCTCCAAAACTTCTTAAGTAAACCAAAAGACCCAGTAGCTCAAGAAGAAAAAAACAGGAGTCATATACAACATACAGTTTAAGGACTGTAACAGTCTCTCTGTAGGACAGACAGGCAGAAGACTAGCAGAACATATCCATAAACACCAATTAGCAGTCTGAAGACACAAGGAAAACACTTTAATCTTACAATACTTGAACAGATTCAATCATAGTTCAGCTATGGAAAACTGTAAGCATCTTAGATCAAACTAATCCAAAAAAAAAGAGTAATTCCCTTCTTCTTCTTCTTCTTGTGCCATATCCGTTATCGGACGTTGGCGATCATGTTGGCGATCCTGTTTTTATCAGCAGCTGCACGAAAAAGTGCTGCTGAGTTTTGTCCAAACCAGTCCCTTAGATTTTGAAGCCATGATGTTCTTCTTCTGCCTGGATCTCATTTGCCTTCAATCTTTTCCTGGAGGATTAAATGGAGTATGCCGTATTTTTCTGGGTGTCGCATCACATGTCCGAAATATTCTAATTTTCGTTTTTTAATTGTTTTGATGATTTCCCTTGGCTTTCCCAGGCGGCTTATCACCTCCTCATTTCTGATCTTGTCAACCCAGCTTATACGTAACAGCCGCCTGTAAATCCACATTTCAAATGCTTCTAGCCTCTTCAGGTGGCTTTCTGTCAGAGACCAACCCTCTACTCCATAGAGCAGGATAGAAAAAATATAGCATCTGACAAGCCTGATTTTCAGTCTTAGGCTTATGTCGTGACTGCAGAAGATCTTTTTCATTTTGAAGAATGCTGTTCGAGCTTTTTCTATCCTTGTCTTTACTTCAACGGTCATGTCCCAGCTTTCATGTAAATTGGAACCGAAGTGTGTGATCCTTTCAACTTTTTCTAATGGTATTCCTTCTGAATTTATTGGTGGTAGATTAATGGGTTGTTTGCTGACGACCATGATCATGGTGTTTGAGGTGTTAAGCTCAGATATTTCTGTGACTCTGTTGATGAGGAGCTGAAGGTCTTCATGCTTACTGGCAAGCAGAACTGTATCGTCAGCATATCTTAAATTGTTGATTCAAACACCGTTTAGTTTGATGCCAGCATCGATGTTCTCAAGTGCCTCGTTGAAGATTGACTCAGAGAAAATTCCCTGCAAGCTTGTTATTCAGAAAAGTCAGCCATCAACAGACACATAGAGATAAACCACATTTACATACCATTACAGACTAAAGAGATAATAAAAAGCGAAGACAGAAACAAAAATACCAAAACATCTCATTACCAACAAGCAACATCTAGATAAACAGAGATTAGTGCCGGAATGAACACCAGATAAACAATCAAGCAGTAAACAACAGTCTACTCAGGGAGCTAACAAGGAGAAAAAAATTATCCTCATCAGCACTGACAGGGCAAGCTATTATGTATAAACATAGAGCAAACGCTACTCCCTTCTAGCACTTGGTCAGATAATGAACAGTCTGCAAGCAAACAACCAAGCTCAGAAAACACCAAGGACATACAATCAAAATGTAAAATCAGTGTAAGGAACAGATTCAGTCTACAAGATTTAAAAATGTGGAGCTAAAGGAGAGAAAAGAATGCCTGGCAAAATGTAGATAAGTTCATAAAGGATAATGATTTTTAAATGACAGTGATCAGAGTTGTTAAAGCAATGATCTTTTCAGTGGTAACGCATGGCCATAAGAACACGATGTTGAAAACAACTGAGACAGAAGATATCCATATGATAATTTTGGAGAAAGTCACTAGTAATACCATGGACCATGGATTAATTAATTTGTTCGTTGATGATATCTGGTGAGAGCAGGATGGAAATGCAACAGGGTGCAACCATCCTTGTTTTCCTTGATCTCTCAGCAGCCTTTGATACCATTGACCACGATACCCTTTTGGGCTGGCTGTGGGGTTTGGGGCTGGGCGGCACAGTTTTGCATTGGTTTGGCTCCTTTCTCTGAGGCTGGTCTCAATCAGTATTGATAAGGAGTGAGACGCCCAGCCCATGGCTGCTCCTTTGTGGCATGCTACAGGACTCGGAACTCTCTCCACTCCTTTTTAACATCTACATGAGGCCGCTGGGTGAGAGCAATCGTCACCAGGGGTTGAGGTGAGGGTTGAGGATGATAATCAGTATGCTGATGATACTCAACTTTTTATTTCCATCCCTGATGATCCAAGTGATGCTGTTGCTGTTCTCTCACAGTGCCTGGAGGCTGTGGGGGCCTGGATGGGGGAACCACAGGTTTCAGCTGAACGCTGGCAAGACCTTTGGGAGCATGGAGCTTAAAGATCTGGGACTTTAACCAACGTAGCTGTAGGGTTACCCCATAGGGTTGCATTATCCTGGACAGACCCTGTTTGCAACTTGGAGGTTCTCCTAGACTCGTGACTCCTGCTCAAAGAGCCTTTGCACAACTTTGGCTGGTGCGCCAGTTGCGGCCTTTCCTGGATCAGGAGTCCCTGCCTCAGTCATTCAAACACCTGATCATCTTAAATCTGGACTACTGCAATGCACTCTATATGGGGCTACCCTTGAACAGCATTCGGAAGCTTCAACTGGTGCAGACTGCAACACCACGGGCAGTGCCTAAAATGATCCATAATACACCTCTGCTATGCAAGCTGCAGTGGCTGCCAGTCTTAAATTGGTGCAATTTAAGACTGGTGGTTATTCCAGGTGCAATTTAAGATGTTGGTTATTATCTTTAAAGCCCTGCATAGCATGGGTCCAGGCTACTTGAGGAACTGTCTGACCTGTGCTGGCAGGAGAGGCATGCTGCAGGCCCTGTTTGTCAAGGAATTCCAGCTGGCAGGGTCCAGGAGAAGGGCCTTCTCTGCTGTGGTTCCTTAGGAACATCTTACCCCCTGAGATGAGATTGGCTCCCACCCTTCTGTCCTTCCGCAGGAACCTGAAGACCTGGTTCTGCTGATGGCTTGGAGCCTAGTGGGAGAGCCTTACATTGGAAGTGGTTGTTGGATTAAAAGACAATTCTACCTCCCCCACCCCTGGAAAGACTGTTCC